>NC_089538.1:14310795-14583295 GCF_963924715.1 Thunnus thynnus | reverse complement strand
GTGGCGTTTTTCTTACACTACCACTATACTTAGACCCGTCAAATCTGGACGCGATTACCGAGGAGACTCAAGAGACTCATTAAAACACAGTTTCAGATTTGTGAAAACTGAAAAAAAGGGCAATTTCACTGCTTTTTTCCTCCCATCCAGATCATATTAGATAGATGTTTAATACAAAGATGTTTTGTGATTGTACAAATGTTGTTTTTAAGTGAGAAAGAGAAGCTCCACATGGCTATAACCAACAAAAAGCAGAGACGTGGAATCATGCTGTGAATTTCTAGCTACAAGATTAATGAAATTGCCCTTTTTTTGTGTTTTCACAAAAAGAAGAAAGGTTTCAGAAGTCTGTTAAAGGTTTCACCAAACTGAAACTGTGTTTTAATGACTGTCTGGAGTCTCTTTGGTAATGTGGTCCAGATTTGACAAGTCTAGCGTATAGTATAGCGGTTTTTCATCTGGACCTGGTCTAATGTGGTCTGGATGGAAAAATATCAGTGAAATCACCCTTTTTTTTTTTTTGCTGTTTTCATAAGCAACATAAAGGTTTCACAAATCTGAAAGTGGGTTCAAACAGCGGTAAGGCTTTCACTACGATGCCTAACACTTTTTCATAAATGGTAAAAAAAACAGAGAACCGGCTGCTAAATATCATTATTTATGTTTCCTTTTTGTTCGCTCAGGCAACTGCCTGTCTATGACTGTGACAGTGATCAAACAAAACAGCCAATCAAAGGAGTGGACTGTCTATACCATCCCTGCATCCAAAGTCTCAAAAGTCAGTTTGATGAGCGAGTGTTGAGCAGTTTTAAGCGCGTAGGGATGCTTTTTCTGCTCGCATATACTGTTCAATTCTATCCGATTTTATTTATATAGCACCAAATCACAACAGAAGTTATCTCAGGGCACTTTTCACGAGACCGTACTCTCTCTGTGCGCTCGTATCACATGCAAACACTTATGAAAACTTATTAAACGCCGTACACACCTCTCGCTTTACCGGTGATCACAGAAAGCTCAGCTGTAAAAGTGTCCGTATGTGTGTGTAAGTGTCTCTGCATGTGTGTTCGTAAGTTGACAGGTTGTCGCTCACATATACGCCACCTCCAGCATTGGCAAACATGAACTTCCTATATTTGTACCCATACATTAGCACCTCGTATGATTGCATCCCCTTCATCCCCACTCTCCCTCTCCTCCTCCTCCTCCCTCTCTCCAGACGCATCACTCTCAATCACATCTATCTCTCTGGATCTCCCCTCCCATCTTCCTCCCTTCTTGAGCCCCCTTCTTTATTTGTAATCTATTTTCTCTCCTTTACTCAACCTTTTTTTTCTTTCTTTCTTGCCAATACCCCGCTATCTCTTCCACTTCTCCCTCCTTTGCTACTTTCAATCTCTCCCCGTTCAGCCATGCTATTCTCTTTTTTTGTTTTCCATCTCGTCTCGCTTACTCTCCCCCTCTCTCTCTTTCTCTTTCTCTCTCTCTGTCTCTCTTTTTCTGCCTGTGTTTCTCACCAGTCAATAATGAAAATTGCTTGCTACCTTGAATGGATTATGGGTGTGCGCAGGGGCCCTAGGTACTTTGTTTGAAGGCGCAGCGGTGTCAAATGAAAAGGCCCGGGCCATTTTCTACCTGCCACAGGCCCTCTGCCTCCATCACACCATGCACACAAACACACACACACACACACACAGAGTCAGAAAAACAACAAACACACACCCAGCTCAGGTACAGAGACACATGAATAGCCACATGATGGAAACAACCAGAAATAAACACACTTACTCTCACACACACACACCTGATCAATGACAGCGGATCAAGCATTACCACTCCTGCCTCCGCACTCAAACTCTTCTACCTTTCTTCCCTCTTTCTCTCCTCCTCCCCTCCCTTCCTCTCCCCCCCTCTCTCTCTCTCCCTCCGGTCATGTATTATGAATGTTGCCTAATTACGCAGCCCAGAATTCTTCATGCGGGCTGGCACATTTATTCGTTTGCTTTGTATCTCTTTGCCTTTCTCTTGTATGCAAAATCCTTCTGTGATCGAGTTGTTTATTCTTTGTCTCTGCCTCGCTGAGATCAAACAACGAGCAGATTGAACAGGGACGGTGTACGATTGATGGTCAATCCTCGGGGTTGATACACACCGAGAGGCGGGATGAAGTGGTAAAATAACGCTAGCGGGAAGTACGTGCCTCTCTACTTCTTTGGCCGAATCCGATCCGAATCGCATATGCTTCGACTGTGAAGGAAATCTAAAAATACGTTTTGTTTTTCCTGCCGGTCTTAATTATGCCGCACAGTTTGCTGCAAGGAACCTGATCCGCGTGTGCACATGTGAGGTGCCACAATTTGTTCTTATGTATGATTTAATGGCCTTTTATCTCCCTAATTTGTATTTTTTTTCCCCCTCTCTATAACAACAGTAATTGCCTCTAGCTGTAACTCTATTGAGCGGACCCACAAGTGGGAAGATGTTTTGAAATTTCGGTCAAGCTCTGACTGACAGCTGCTGAGTATCGTTATTGAAAGCGGAACCGCATGAAGCTTTTGCATATTGCATCTTCCTCCAGCGAGTGTAAAGTAGCTGCATCTGTTTGACAAATATGTTAAGACATCGTTATTTCAACATTGATGCAGAGAGAGAGAGAGAGAGAGAGAGTGTGATTCTGAACCAGCTGCAATCCAAACGGGGCCGCCTGTTTTAATGTCACATCCGTTTAAAACGCTTCGGCCGCCGGCGCGCAGATGTGAACCCCGGCGTCGCGTTTTTTTGCGTGTATGCGGGCTCTTTCTGAAGATCTGAATCCCACTTTCTCGTGAGAGGTGGCTCGTTTCTGAGCTGTCCGAGCAATTTTTTTTTTTTAGGGATGACTAAGGATCAAACGGGGAGAGAGAGAGAGAAATCACACAGCTGGGAGACGAAAGCGAGGGGGGAACGGCCACACAGAATCGGAAAAAGAAAACAGCATCACCTTAGCCGAAACCACCTTGCGGGAGATGAACTTCCATTCTCTGACTTTAATTGCGAATTTAAATGCGCAGCTAAGTCGACGGCCAAAGTCTACGCGGCCAATCAGCATTCCCCCGGTGCATAGAGTAGATTTGCACGGGATAAAGAGAAGCTTCCTTATCTGCGGGAACATATCAAACTTCTTCTCTTATGCTTACAGTAACAGTCTGAGTTAGTGGGTGATATCTGGTGCCTGTGTAGTTTGTGCAAAAGAGAAATGCAGCAGCAAAGCAAAAAAAAAAAAAAATCTTAAAGAAAAGCAATGGTGCTTTCTGACTGGAGCCTGTGAATGCAAGAGGAGCTTTGGGGCTAAGATTTCACAGCCACTAATAAGCATTCAGCCTCATCTCCTCCTCTGCCTTGTGGTGACTTGGCTGCTAATGTGTGACTGACAAGCCTCGGCTTCTGTGTTGATTGGGGCAGTTTTGCAGGTTGGCTAAACACATGCCTGATGGACAGATCTGGGCTGTGTGTGGGATGGGTGTGTCTGGGTTTTTTTTGTTTTGTTTTGTTTTGTTTTTTTCCTCCTATCACGCGCACCACCACATCATACGCGCTCATATCAAAGTTCCATCTCTTGTCGGCCACGCCGTTCTCTCATTTTAATACCGCGCTGGCTGGCTCGCATTGTAAAAGGGTTTTTTGTCCAGACTGTAATTCTGAGAAAGATTCTAGCAGATTCCGGCCATTTCTCTGCGTGATGGCCTTGGTTGGCTGGCTGCAGCGGGGAGCATTGGTTTTTATTTTTGCCAGATTGCTGGGCTGCCTCTCTTGTTTGCCTGCTTAAATTAGCCCAGCAGGGACCTGTAGTTGCCAGAGTGATTTTTTTTTTGGTCAAATTTTAAAACATTAATTCAATCCATCTCTCTTTCTCTCCACACACTCCCTTCCCCAACAGCCGATCAATACGTATTAGCTCTAAGCAGGCTAGCAGACAGGAAGGTCACGAGGTCATGTATTAGAGTGCATCGCAGGTTAGGCTCTGAGTGGTCATTCCCTAATAATCACCGCTCCCGAACCGGCAACACGGACGTACTTCCTGACCCACGTCAGCGCCATGTCGAAAGCATTTAATAAGCCTTTGGATGAGAAAACTGTTTAGTGTTTAGTGGTCTATAAAAGCCTGATGAGCCCGTCTCTGTGTAAATGTAAACTCTCCTCAGTATCTTAAGCAGATAAAGGCTCAGTGATCTTTTTAAATCCATTCCAGACCAGAGCTTTGACTTCCTGGTGGAAATAACAAGCAAATGGCTCATTGATCACATCCCTTATCGCCTTCTACATTTGAATTTACACAACAATGCGGCATAGTGAGGATCCCTTTTACATTTGCTCACCATCTTGTTTCAGCGTTATCAAAACATCTCAGCGTAGTAAGACCGGACCCATTGTTAAGCCTCTTAAAAGCCATGAGGAATAGGTGGGGGTTAATCAAAGATCTTGCAATGAATGAGGCATTGTTAATCCAGTTCGGATACTGTATCTAGGGTAAACCCATAGAATCTGCACACAACACACTCGCACAATGTGTCTATACACAGATGTCCTTTAGCGAGAGCACAAACAAAAAGAAAAAGGCACAGGCGTACACTTGTGCAGCGCTAAAACGGACAAATGCGCTTTTATTTTTGTGCACAATGACATATTTAACTCTTGAAAAATCACACAAACTAGTGTAAATGCTACTATAATTAGCCTGGTTATGAGTAGCATGGTTTCCGGTTTCATTGTGTCTCCAGCAGCCATGGCGATATCATGTCCTTAGTTTCCTTAAACGAGGGATTTGTCCAAGACCAAAGAGAATCTGTGCTCGGCAAATGACTGCGGTCGCTTCTCATTTAGCCGCGCAACACTTTAAAACAGGAATGTTATTTTATTCATGTGGATTCGGGTGGTCTCCCCTCTATCTCTTGCTTCTCTGACTCTGTCTCTATCTCTCTCATCAACCACCCTTCCTCCCGGCCCCCCCCCTCCTCCTCTCCCTGCTCTCGGCGATTGCACTACCAGGACTTCAGCGAGGGCTCAAATTAATTTCAACTTGTTAATTCCCTTTGAAAAAAAAAAAAAAAGGGTACAAAGAAGGGTGAGGAGAGGAAGAAGAAGAAGAAGAAGAAGGAGAATTAAAGAAGCAAGCCCAGGTCGCTGTTTGAGTTTCTAATTGCCAGGGCCCAGAATGTGACCTACAGATGTGAAATTCCCCACCTGATAAAATATTAACTAGATTGTAGAGCTTGACCGAGATCAGCTGTACTGGAGAGCACTGTATAGAGAGAGAGAGAGAGGGAGGGAGGGTGAGAGGGAGGGAGGGAGATGGTGGCATTGCAACTCAACACGACTGAGGTTGATAGGGTCATGTAGAGGAATGTGGGAATGAAATGGAACTCATTAGTGGAGAGAAGGAAGGATGACAGGGACCTTTATTCATGTGTGCGCTTTACGCATGTGAGCGCCAAGACACCAAGAAAAGTTCCTCCAAGGTCTTACATGGCATAAAAACCCCCGTAATGTGAAACATACCGCTCTCCTTATCTGCGGATTTACGATCCAACAAGCCATTCGTCTTTCTCTACCTTGTTAGTATTACCGCCTCAGCTCCAAAGTATTGAGATAAGCAGAGCGAGAGACATGAGAATTAGGGAGTGGATTGAGTGTGATGGATGACTCGGTAGGTAATATTCTTGACAGATGGATGAGAAATGAAAAGTTGTTGGTGCTGAAAAAACAAACTCACTAATGGTGATGATCACATCTGGATGGGCTGATACCAGGCGGCGTTTGGTTTGGGGATGGGGGGGGGGGGAACAAAAAAAAAAAAAAGAAATGCAATGACTCCTTAACAACAGCTTGGCGACTTGTGCAAAAAAAAAAAAAACACACCATCCAGCATTGCGATGCAGGACCACGGTGCTTCAGCAACACATAAAGGCCATTTGCTGCATAAGCGTGTGTGCGCGTGTGTGTGCGACAACTGTGTCTTCAGATGTTATAATACCACTGAAGTACCAAAAAGACTCAGCAGATGCATCTCGGGGAGGGGGGGGGGGGGAGGGGAGGGGACAGCCACCTCACACCTCTTCAAAGCCCGCTTCCCTTGGGAGTGCATGTCAGCAGACTTATTACAAAGGCGGCGCGTGCAGATTTTTTTTTTTTCCCAGCACCTGAAATAATATTTGAAGACAAATTTGCATATTTTGGCTCAGAGTGGTTGCCGTGTCGCATGCTAACGACTGTGACCGCTACTCCGTTTTTTTTTTTGCTTATACTTTGCTTATTGAGTCGTCATTTACGTCTGACCTGCTTTTTATTCTGGCTGAAGAAAAGGAGACCAGAGGCACAGCGATGCAAAGGTTTGGGGGGTGGGGGGGGGCGAGCACGGGAGGCAAAGTCATACATGGGGAATAAAATGTAGCCTTCTAAATAACTACTCTTCCAATGCCCCAAATTCATAATAATGTGGTCTGCAGTGCAGATAAATAAAACACACCCAATTTTCTTTTAGCATAAAAATGTGGGCCAGGCGGCTGTTTTTTTTTTTTTTGTTGTTTTTTTTTTTCTTCTCCCTTTAGAGATCAGATTATTGTTTTAAGCTAGAGCTGCTTCAGCTTTAGATGACTTGCAGCCTCCCTGTACCCCCCCCACCACCCCCACCACCCCCACCCATGACCTCTACCTCTCAATTTACACCGGGGGTTAAATTAGTCAGCCTGATGAAGGCCATCATTATTGCGGTAGGGTGCTGTGCTATGCTGCTAGCAGTTTTGCTTCATGAAACAGTGAATGGGGAGAAAACCTGTTTGACAGAAACTAGGTATAACAGTGCGGAAGGGTTTTGGAGCCAACCCAGGATGAGGCAAATCCTGGGTATTGTTCTTAGATCAAAGAGAGCGAAAATGGCAATGTAATACGAGCTCAAATTAAATGGATGTTTTGTCTTTTTTTTTTTTTTTTTTTATGTGACAGCCTCAATTCTGGCCTTGAGTTTTGATGTTGGGTTGTTTTTTTTGTTTTTTCCAAGCTGGTTCTGTTGTGGCTGGTTGAGAGGAGAGAGGGAGACCACATTCCCGCTCTCTCTCTGTGTTCTCGCCGACGATCCACAAGGATGCGGGAGAGCCTATTCATAGCAATCACAAACACACATATCGCTAACCTGACTTCATGCCTCCGTATTGATCCGGCATCATAGATCCTTGATGATGCCGCTCGTGATGCACAGCGCCGTTTCTTAGCGCTCGTCACTATTATATGTCATGCCGATGTCACTTTAAATCAATAACCATCTCGGAGTCATTGACCTCCCCCAGCCACACACACACACACACACACACACACACACACACAGGCTCACCACCGCCAACACCGGCTCCTTCATGGAGTCAGTGAGCAGAACGGGTGCTGTCACTGCAGAGACTGAGGGCCGTCTTGTATGTCCACACGGAGGATCTTTCTGCGCTAGCTTAGGTTACTTCAATAGAAGCCATTCTTTCCCTGTAAAGCCCCTTGCCCTCTCATTTCTGTCCCTCTCATGAGTAGCAGTACGGATGGGGAAGGGAGGGGGTCATGCATACAGTTAGGTGCATTCACCTGTGCTGTGTATGTGTGTGTGTGTGTGTGTGTGCGTGGGAGGGGGGAGGTATTTCAACGTGACACAGGATCCATTGCATCTGCTAGCCCTGCACACCACCGCCGCTCACCATCCTCCTCCATCCCTCTTCCACCGCTGGCCAATCTCACTGACGATTCTTTTATTCCTAGGATACCAGCTGCTGGTAAGGTGATAGGTGAAACACACACACACACATGCACAAACACACACTAGGCGAGGATGGATGGCACACAGGCATTGTACAGAGCTCGCCGGAGAGCAGGCACAGGTGTCCGGTAATCATGCCTGTTTGACCTCTCTGTACCCTTTGATTAGATTAGAAGAAAAAAAAAATATTTTCTGCATTCTTTCTGTTTACTAAATGTCTCAACAAAGGGCTTCATTATTGGCAATTTCCTATGTAACCTGAGCACATTTTTCTCCCCCCTTCCCTTCTTATTAAATAAGGTGAACAGCTTGTAGCTCAGAAAGGACAAAAAGAAAAAGGGCCAAATTGAAGTACGCATGAATTTTCTTTTGTACTCCTCCTCCAATGGTTTTTCTGCATTATTTTTGACTTATTGGGCAGAAATACCAGAGGGAACAAAACAAGCCTCGTTGTTAATTTTGTTTTTTTCCGACACTCCTGTACCCCCGTTAACAAAGTGCCACTGCAAGCAAGCGTGCTGGAGAGCAGCGACAGTAGGGACCAAAACAACCTGACGCCATTATCAAATTTCCCATTAGCTGCCCAAAATGGCTGCCCAGTCAACAACTAAGTAATGAGATCTAATAGGGCTGGAGCTGAAAATGAGAACATAAGAGCATATCTTACTGGCTTTTTTTTTCTCTTTTTTCATTCAGTGGGAATAGTGTCAAAGAGAAGAAATAGCAAAGGATGGAGAGAGGAGAGAGACTGCTGTTAGCTAAGTGCACTCGAAGAAGTGCCTTGGAGGAGAGGACTATTTTACATGCGGATTAGTGTGCATATCGCTGTCATCAGACAGTGATACGACGCCCTGATAGACTGTCTGTCTTTGATGCCTTCTGAGGCATGGGGGCCTTATCCCTTTCGCCTATCTTCTGTAACACGCTCCTCAAACACACACTGATCACTGATCCAGCCTTTTAGAACCGCTGAGATGTGGGGAAGATTGGATTGTAAGATGTACGTGCCTGCGCGTGTCACTTTTTGTAAAGTAGATCATATGCTTTTTCAAAGTCATTGCAAATCTCTAAATAGGGGGACGTGTCAATACGCAAACAGGCTTTCACCGGCATCCAAAAAAAAAAGAGAGAGAGCTCATTTACTGTAACTTTGAAACATCACACATGAATTCACCAGATCAAGATTTTAATCTTTTAACACCACGCATAAAGTCCCCGAAAAGATGTGCACGTTTAATATTTCCAACACAATCCGTCCCCCCCTTGCTGCTGAATGGCTTGCATTGTGCACTTTCAGCTACTTCATTTTGCATTCCTAAGCCATTCAAAATGAACAGTCGGTTGAAAAAAAAAAATAGCAGGGAAAAGAAAAAAAAGAAGAAAAAAAAAGCACCGCCTTTTCATTTTCTCCCCTCAAACGCTATTAAAATTTTTTGTTATGTTTTCCACTTTGGCCTCCTGGTGAAAATAACACATGGGGATTGTCTGGGCCCAAGCCAAACACACATAAATTTCAATATTAATTTGGTCGGCACCTCAGCAGCCTCCCCAGCTTCCTAATCTCCCGCCGCATATCTTCATTATCTGAAAGTGTGCTTTCATTTTAATTCCATTTTCATCCATCAAACGTCGGGGAGGTTTGACCTTGCGTGATCTCGACAAAGATAGCGAGGTGTGGGAGGGGAGTGGGCAAAAGAGTGACAGAGAGAGATAGGGGGGAAGTGAGGGAAGAGAGAAGTTGGGAGATAAGGGCTTGAGTTGAGATGATGAAAGAGGATGGAGGGACATGACGGGGAAGAAACGCAGGGGAGGGAAGGGGGAAGAGACGTCTTCCGATGCCAAGTTTCGAGCTCTGTTAAAGGTGCGACTGTGTATGTGTGAATCCTCGTGTAACACCGGCGGAGTGTAGCATGTTAGCAACTACACTCTATATCTTTCCTGCTACTCTCTATTCATTCCTTCCCTCCCTCATTTGCCTTGGGCTTTTCCCATCCTCCTCCATTCTCTCCCCTCTCACCTCCGTTTATTTATCCTGACATTAGTTTTTAATTACTCATTTGTAATAATTGTTTTCATAATTGTTTGGATCGTAATTGTTCTACGCTTCTGTTGTCAGGAACAGCTGGTGAATGGGACCTGTAAGGGAAGTGTGTGTGTGTGTATGTGTGTGTGTAAGTGATATGATCAGGACATACATTTGGCATTCATTTCATCAAGGCAAAGATACGCCACCTGGTGGAGCTATCCTGATGGAATGAAGGAAGTGCGGATGTTTCTTAAGATGACACGAGGGCACACACACACACACACACACACACACACACACAGAGGCACGGACAGGCACTACAAACACACACACACACTACTTATCCCACATGAATGATACATGCCCGCATGATCATACTCAAATAGAACGCCTCATTAGTGGATAAGCTGGATATGCTCTCTAACCTCCCCCAATCTGTCTCTCTCCTCTCTCTTTTGCCTGTTTGGTTGGCAGCCCTGATCCCCTAAATGCAGGTTATCTGTCATCAGTGACTCAGGATGGTAAATAAAGAATCATTTATCAGCCTTATTAAAGCCTCTACACTGTCTCTTTCTCCCTCCCTTATCTCAGTCTTTCTCTTTCTTTATCCTTCTCTCGCAAATCTGTCTATCCCTGTAGATGCTATCGCTGCATTTTTTTTTTTTTCTCTATCGGGGGTGACATTCGTTTCTTTAGCATTTGAAGGTTTTCTAAATCTTCCATCTGTGCCCGCGCGGCGCAGGTAGCATAATAATCGAGCCGCTGTGTCTCATATCCGTAACGGCAAATAGCTCAGCTCTGGCATTTGGCCGCTTTGTGCCAACTCCAGGCTCCGTTGATGCCATGTCATGCTTTTCTGCTGACACCCCGGACCTGTGTCACAACAAGCTAACGTTAGCGCCGGCCCCGGGGCTCGTCACATCCTGACAATAGTAGGCCGTTGGTCAGATGCAGCGCTGCCAGTGCTGTGATGGATCCCCCCCTCCCACACACATGCGACACCTAGATCACCCCCCCCCCCCCCCCCCCTCTTCTTTCCTCCTCATGCCAGAGCTGGAAACCTAAGCTGATGATAGGGTGACATGTGAAATGACATGACAATGCCAAAGAAATGACACACAACCGTACACGCCGACTTACACTTGACAAGAGGCTCTCGCACGCCTGAACGCACGGGGCACGGTTTCGCTTGATACGTGCGATACACACACGTGCGATCACGTGCGCTCGCTCAGTGGATGTTATGCCATTCGGTTGTCAGTGTGCAAACTAGAGCTGAAGTCAAAAAAAAAGTAGGAAATGAGATCTTAGGAATTGCAGGCAGACTCTATGTAAGCAATATCGGGGTCAGGGTTTGGTTGACACTCCTTCCAAGTCTCTGCCAAGCACTTGTGTGTCAGCAGCAGCAGCGGCTCTTAACATGTCGACACGGGAGAAGGCCCCATCCATTCATAATGAGAGGATGTAACATAATTCGCGATTGACAGCTGAGGATGTTGGAAATCCGCAAAAATGTACCACAGCATGAATGGAAATACATTTGGTCTACAATGACAAGCCTCCCTTTATGAATTACGTAGCTTTCATTTATCCTTTTTTTTTTTTTTTAATGTCCTTTTTAGCCTCATGCTATCAGTTACATGACACTATGCTCGGCTATGATGGTGTTCCTGCAGCCCAGCAGAAAAGCAGAAGGATCCCACAAAGGGTGTTATTTGTCAGCTTGAAGCTAATCCACTGCCACTCAACACCAGCTCCCCCCCCCCCCCCCCCCCCCCCTCCATCCAACCCATCAACCAAAAAAAAAACAAAAAAAACAAACAAAAAAAAAGAAACACTTCTCCTTTGCCATTCAGAGCAGGTCAGGGGTTGGGCTAAGCTTCTGAAGATGTTCAAATGCATCCCCCCAGAATAGTATCTCTGTTACACCAGTGGCCTAATCCGCCACTTGAAGAGCAATTAAAAGTTTAGCCCAGACTTTAAGAAAGTAACCATGTGTGATCTTTCTTTTTTTTTTCCTCTAATTTTTTTTTTTTTTCTTCCTGCGGGTCTGTCTCTCCGGCTGTGCGCATGGGGTGCATGCTAATAGGAAAGTGCTAGCTGTGGCACTCTTCCAAAGGCATTCCAAACACACTGGGAAAATAAAAGACTAAATGGGGGGATGTGGATGAAGGGAGGAAAATGGAGCTAAGGGATGGAAGGATCCCTGACTTTCTCGTTTTTCTTATCATCTATTTTCCCTCCCTTTCTCTACTCTTTCTTATACTCTTTCCAACTTTTGCATCTTTTTTTCCCATTTTAATTCCCACTTCCTTTTTCTCCTTCCAAAGTGGTTCCCAAGACACACGCTCTGAGACCAAGAATTTATCCCGACAGAGTTCCTCGGGAGGACTTTTTGTGCCTAGCAACAACTTTTTATGGCACAACCTCAACCGCACAATGGCCAGAAGCATCAGGGAGTTCATGTTTTGGGTTTCCTGCTGTCCTTTTGGATCAGTTGAATGGTCTTTTCTTACTTGAGCATATATATTTATACAGCTATTTCCACTGCCAAGCAAACGTAATAAAGGGTCAGTAAAGACTCAAGAGAACGGCAGTGGACAAGCGCTGAAGGACATTCAATTGATCGGTGCGCCGTCAGATCATAAAACGACCACATGGTAAAATGGAAGGGTAAAAAAAAATACTCTCTCTCTCATTTCAAAGACCGACAGGAGAGTGCTAACAGCATCATCAACTCTTAACGAGACTGTGTGCCGTGTTGCCCGTAATGTCTGCACCTCCTGTAATAAAAGTATTTTTAAAGGTGTTTAAAAGTGTTATTATCAAGCTTTGTGCCCATGTGGATTGTATGACCTCGCGGCTCCCTGACATAACTTTAAATGGAAGTTTGGCATTAAAATCTACTAATGTAATCTGACTATCTACTTCTATTTCTTTCTTATCTTCAAATCCATCATTGGGTGCACAGTTAAGGTAGCTGGATGCCCTTGTATGCCTGACTGTCTAAAAGGATGAGGGGGGGAAAAAAAAAACTTTTTTCAAACTCAGCAGACTAGAACAAAAAGGAAAAAAAAACAACACTTTGCATCTTTGTTGACTTTGTTGGAAAAATCAGACTGAACTTGCAAGGACTTCTTTTATCTCGGCTTTTTTATTTTTCTTTCTTTCCTCCTGGAGTCTTGGGTGTTCTTTGGAAACGTAACCCCGGTTTTCTTCTCTTCATCCTGCCGTTTTCTTATGGTTAAGAGTGACCCGGGAGGAATGTGTGCGGAGGAGTGAAGTTTGAACAAGACAGGGAACGTGAAGAAGTGAAGAGGAGCGCTGGAGCTTGACAGGGCCAAAGCTATCAGTCAGGCTAGAACATGATACCTGAGACTCTGCAGGCGGTTGCACTAACAAAGCTGTAGCCCACTACTTTCTTTCTTTTATTTCTTTATTTATTTGAAAGGTACCGTGTACAGCTTTAAACATAAATGCCATTTGATGCACTGTACCAGAGTTAGCTTATAGCTAGGTTTCACTTGCGGCCCCCTGTCACAAAACATATTACAGTGCAGTACAAGTCAAAAAACATAATACAGAGGATAAGGAAAGTCTTCAGGTAGGGCATTCCAGCTCCAGAGTCGTGGCTTTTACAGAAAATGCTGACTGCCCAAATGCTGTGCAACGAAACGGTATAGTTCGCCAACATTCCCACAATTTACTCAGCCCAAACCAAAATCCTCATTGGAATACCCCTTGTCCCTCATGGAGGGGCTTACACACCTGAGAGACTATGCGCATTTGGCTTGCTTTTAACTACCGAAGCCAGGCAACATCAGCATTCTGTTCTTAGGTTAGCCCGTAACACCCGTAATTAAGTGCAACTGGGCAGCACCCAAATAGAACCTGAACCCATCCTGATCAGATTCCAATTGATTTCCACTCAGACATTCACCTTGAGGGCATTTGTCTCATTTATCACTTCGGCATCAGTCTATCTGATGATCTTTTTAATCCACAGTACTGGAATTACACTATAGGCCTCATCTGCATGTGAGCTTTGTTAAGCAAGCGATCGCGACTGGGTTAAACTAATTTGGGATTCCAGCAAGTATGTTGTTTGGTGTACTGTGGATATTTGGCGCTTTCTGCGTGTCTCAGGTGGCGTATCACAGGTCACTGTCTGGTTGCCCATTAAAAATGAAACATGGCTTCTTAATTACCGACTGGCACTTTTGGCAATCATAACCATGCTCATGTGTCACTGCCTTCTCTCACTCTCTCTCCAAGTCTCTTTGTCTTCCCCTCCTGTTTGACTGGCCTCTTTTATCATTCCTTCCATCTCCCTTACTCATACTTCCTTCTCTGTGTCCCTCCATCTCTCGCTTGACTGCAATAAGACACTGGCCCTGCAGTTTATGTTTGCTCCCCTTGCCCCAAGTCCGGCCCAGCCACAATTACTTCCTGTGGTTCACGGTAGTGGGTCACTGCCATCCGCCAAAGGTATTTACAGCTGAAATTACACACACCATGTTTTAAAAAACCAGACCCACCTCCACTGTTATATTATCCTCCACCTTGCCCAGAGGTTGTATTGAAGGTGGGCTTAATTATAAAACCAGACAGCCAGAGAGAACGGGTTCAAAAGACTTCCGCAATAGATGATAAGCAGCAACAGAGCATAAACATAGTAACTCTTGTGTGTTCTGCAGTGGTGCTGTATAACATGAGCATTGAGGAGTGGCATGCTGAATGGGTAGATGATTGGAAATTTGGAAAAGACTAAAACTTTACATTAGTATAAGCCTTTAGAAAGATGCACTGAATGCCTTCTCAGTGATCTGTACAAGTCAAATTCTAAGCACAAGCATGGCGCACCACCTCCAAACAATGTGTTCCCAATTCAAGGTTTACTGGGGAGAAAAAAAAGAAATGGGGCTCAAACAGAGTGCTGCTGACAGTGGCTCAGCATTTAGTCCATGGAGGAGGAAATGAAAATCAAATCCAAGAGAGGTTATTGACATGAGTGGCACGGCCCTGTTTTTATTGGCTCTAACTCAGCTTGAGTCAGGCAGCCCATGTGTTTTCCCTTTAGCATCCAGGAAAAAGGTCGGACTAAGCTTCGTCCAGCGCGCCCAATAAACCTGTGGCTTGTTTGCATTGTTCATTTTTTGGGATGACGGATTTGCTCAATCACCCGTGGCTGTCACAGCTGGCTTTCAATCACAGGCAACACCCCAAAGAGGCCTCCGCTGTCAGGACCTTAAAAGGGGTCCCAGCATCTGGTAAAGATAAAGCAAACTAGTGCTAACTTGTAATGAAAGCCATGCATTAAAAGCTTGGCTACTCTCTGGCAGAACACAGCATGGGGTTTAGCTGTGTGTTTTATGCATGGGAATCAGAATCAGCTTTATTGGCCGATTGTGTTTATGCATGCAAGGAATTTGACTCTGGTTTCTAGTAGCTCTCAATGTACCGCAATGTTCAGGAGACACATGGACATAAAGCCAAAGCAAAGAAAGCAAAGCTGAAAAGAGATACGTAAACATTAACATATGTCTATTATGTACAAGCAAGTAGATGAAAAAAAAATAGATATATACATACAGAAACAACAAGTGGACTACAACATACAATGCCTATATACAGGTGAAACAGTTTCTGTAGATTTTAAACAAGGATACAAATAGTGCAAAGAGTGCTGAAACAAATTTTGAATGTAATAAGTTACTTTAGATACATACTGTACAGTCAGTGGTTATGTACAGTATGTGCATGTGTACACATCTGTGTACAGTATATATAGCCTGCTTAAATAGATATTTGGAAGTGATGGATGACTGATTTAATTGTTCATAAGTGTGACAGCGAGAGGAAAGAAACTGTTCCTCTGGTAGTTTTGGTGTACAGTGTTCTATAGTGCCTACCGGAGGGGAGAAGTTGGAACAGATTATGGGGTGTGAGGGGTCTTCGGTGATTTTCCCTGCCCATTACCTGACTATGGAGGGGCACAGGTCCTGGATGGTGGGCAGGTCGGCACCCATTATGTTTTCTGCAGACCTGACTGTCCATCGTAATCTGTTCCTGTCCTGTTTGGCGGCTGTTTGGTGTTGAAGTGTAAAAGTGGAATAAAGTGAGGTTTTGTTTCCTGATCTCTGAATCCAAGGTTTTCAGATCATCAATCACATCATAGACAGTCAATAAAATGGGTTATATCTGCAGTTATACTTGGAAATAAAGTGCAAATAAATATAAATCCTTTAAAAATAAACGGGGCTGGGGTCAAGCCGTTTTATTGCCCCTTTGTATGTGTGCATGTGTGTGTGTGTGTGCTGGTCTTTCTGGCTTGGTCACCGCTGAATTGATTGGCAGCTGAGTTGACCATGAGGGCAGAAGGTCAGGGGTAGGAGGTAGAGGCAACGGCGTCAAAGGGCATGTACTCAATCAGGCTTAACAAACACACCGAGTTCGAAAATGGTCGGTATCTGGTGAGAAGGGGTCAACTCTTGTGCCATATGACAGCATGGACAGATAGAAAGGGGGGGGGGGGACACTTTCACTGTAACACCCACAGCTTGATTTTTATTTCTCACAATGTAAAATCTCCCTCGCTATCACTCAAGCATTAAAGTATCTTCAGGGCAGCAAAACCCTAGTCATCACCGCTGACTCTGTGTGTCTGCATGGCAGATCATTTTGTTAATTTCTCCCTGTGGTTTGGCCATGTGGCGAGCCCCAAAATCGTCCACCCTATGAATACTTGAGAGAGAAAGGGAAAAAAAAAAAAAAAAAGATTGGTTTTGACAACCGGGGCATGTTGGACAATTCATTTTTCTTCCCTGGCCACTGAGACACACACCTAGACATACACACACATATAAGAGAGGAAAAAAATGACTAAGAAAGAATCGCTTTTTTATTTTATTCATTTATTTAAAAGACACAGAATGAAGGGAGCGAAGGTCGCTGTGCAGACGGTGGTTGCTGTAGATTCTAATCCAAAGCCTCCGGCGATCTCTGCATGAACTCCATTTCTGGTCTGCAAACAAATTAGCTTTTTTTTTTTTTTTTTTTTTTCCCTCTCTCTTCTATCTCGCTCTCCCTCCAGTGAAAATAAGGGGAAATTCAGGTGAATAAAATCTATTTGTTCATTTAACTTTTTCTCTCTCTCTCTCTCTCTCTTTCTCTTTTTCCTGTCAGCTTCTTTTCTCTCTCCAAAACTCAATTTTCCCTCAGTGTGCGCTTGCTCGAGTGTTTCTTTTCTTTGCAACGGTCTTGCCAGCAATTCATTAGGCAACAGTCATTTAATTTGTATCATTAGAAAACCGTGTTTCCCAAGTATGGCACTCCACTAAATCTGATCCAGACAAAGTACTTTTTTTTTTTTTTTTTTTTTTTTCAAATCGCAAACAATCTGTGGGACTTGCTAACGTACACCTCACACCAAACAAGGGTTTCGGAGAAATAGAGTAAAAACAAACAAACAAAACAAACAAACAAACAAAAAAATGGTTTAATATCTTAACATCTCTTCAAGTGTTATTACACTTACAGAGAGCAGTTCTCCTTCTGGGCCCCAATTTTAATTATGCAACAAATGTGTGACTATCCAAGTGAAATTTGCATGAATATTTATACCAATTCATTTGTTGAGTGTTGATTGTAATTACATGGAAACATGATTTATTGCCAAGATTGCTGTGTTAGCCAGCCAGCCAGAAAAAGAGAACCCGGGCGGGAAATAAATAAATAAATGCAAATTTCCACACAAACACACACACACACACACAATGAAAAGGAAGTCCGTTTCTCCCAGTGGCTTGTGGGAAATTTCATTATCAAAAAGAGAACAGTCTTCAGTGTGTACCTGGCAGAGATTCAGAGGTGCTATACAGTGGGTGTCTCGGGATGACAAAATAACAAAGAGGTTCACCTCTCTAAGGCGACCCGTCACAACACTTCCGGAGAATGGTTTCTACATCTTCGTGTATATGTGTGTTTACGCTTCATTTGTCACTCTTGTGAGACATAGGAAGACTTTCACACGTACCGAATATCTACGCGATACGAGCTTGACGTGATGTTTTGATGTTGGCCTCCCGAATCGAGTGATGGGTTATGGATAGATGTACAAATTAAGGCGCAGTTACCGATCACCGTGGCTGATAACAGAGTTTTTTTTTTATCAGGTGAGACAATGGGGGAACAAATGCAAGAAGAGGGAGGGAGAAAGAGAGTAATGGGCTTCTGTCCCGTTTAATATTCTCATGATAGAACAAGGAAACAAGAAAGAGGAGAGGAGGGGGGGGGGAGACAGAAGGGGAGGAGAACACGAGCAAACGATGAGGTCCAGTAAGGGGCGGGAGGAGAAGATGCACAGCAACACAGGCGAACTCTGACTGTGTTTGTATCTAATTAATGAATGGCATTAGCCATTTGTTATGCCATTTATTCTAGTAATGACAAAGCCCGGTCTTTCATTCTTTGCCTTATGCTCATTCTCCTTCTTTCATCCCCCCCCTCTCTGGATTGAGAGATGTAGCGGGAGGAAGGGGGAACAGACTGAGACATTGTGAAAGAGGTCTCCACTTTAATGACATGCTCTGTTACTGCTTAACTCACTGACACTGCTCAATAATGTGTTCGAGCAAGCTACACATATTGACAGCCGCAGCTCATCTAGCAAAGCCTTTTGTGTGTGTGTGTGTGTGTGTGTGTGTGTGTGTGTGCGCGCGCACGCAAGCGACTTTGTATGCGCCAGTCTTTGCCTCCGCGCTTTCGCTCTGTGGTGTCAGAATCAGACGTCCTGCCGAGCCAGATGCTCGTTCACCTTGTCCTCTTTTCAGTGGACAAACAAATAAGTGAGCAAGGCTGGCGCATTCTTCCAACTTTAGTTGTATTTAACACACAGGTTTAGCTAGCTGCTATGTTTTGCTCGGTCTCCTGAGCCTCGAGCGAGCTTGTGAAAGACTCCATTTATACAGCCTCCTATTGAAAGTTTTCATGGTCAGAGAAAAGCGAGACCTTGTTTGTGGTAATAAAAGATCTTTGCTACTGTGATAGAGCAGCTTGTGACATAGTGACATATCAGGTAGCATTAAGTTAGCCCTTGTAGTTGTGTCCTTAAAATCAAACCAGCACCTTCGACTCCTCCAATAAAGCATAGCCTCTTTACCCTTGCCCCTTTTTCCCATTTCTCTACCATTCTGACCTGATTCCCCTTTGTAAAAATCCAGGCGATCCAACTCCCCTCGCTGACGTCTAACAAAAAAAAAAAAAAAGAAAAGTAAAACAGTCCCTTTTATAGTGACCCCCGGCCATTTGGTTTCTCTTGTAGCCGTTTCGCCGAGTGACCTTCTCGGTGGTGAGCCAGCCCCAGGACCCTCACCAGCAGGGATCGCTGCAGAGCTGCTACGACAGCGGCCTGGACGAGTCGGAGACACCCAGCAGCAAGAGTTCGTCGGGCCCCCGGCTGGGCGCCCTTCCCCTACCTGAGGACAGCTACGAGAGGACAACGCCGGATGGCAGTGTCGGTGAGGCAGAGCACATGGAAAATGGTAGGGGCAAACACTGAAAGGAGATTAAGAAAACGATAAGATACAGGAAACACACACGCACATACTGCCTAAAGCATTCACGTAGCTCGTCCGATGGTAGACAGTCTCACAAACATGCAGGAACATGTGAGCTTCTCTCCTTTTTTAACATTTGTTATCAAGTAGTTCTCATTCTTGAGGTGTTTTTTGGCTTAAATGTTTGTGGCAATGGTTAGTTAGATCTGTAGTGTGTTAGGTATGATTTGGTGTTTGAGGTTGTGATGCAGTAGCTGTTGCAGCTTTTTATTAAAGCTAACACTTCCACAGTTGTACGTCATGTGAAGATGAGGTGTGGGATTAATTATAAAATCTATGGTTCTGTCTCAGAAATAACAGGTTTATTTGATCAAAGGGGCTACACGAGGGAATAAACGTATATTTAACAGACATTCTTTTAGATGAACAACTTGCAAACCGCCTTTCTCCTTTTAGTTTGAAGCTGTTTTGGACCTCTTTACAATTCCTATTGAATTTCATTTGGCGTATACGTTTCAACTTGACTGGGGATAGATTTTCTACATGATCTCTATAACTCGCCATGTATTCCTGGAGATAAAGTAAAGGAGGAGCTACTATGGGGGGTAAATACCCAACTTGAATTGTTAAGAAGCTGCACAGATAGCTGCTTTACTGATATGCAACATGTGTTTGGCTCGAGGCCCTTACGAAGGAGTCGTTTTTCTGTAATCATGAGATAGAACTGATGTTCTGTAGGTTGTAATAATAAAAAAAAAAAAAAAGACCACGGTATAGAGAGAGTGAGTGGGAGAGATGGAAAAAGAGCCTATTATAAAGGCAGTCCCTAGGTACAGTACTGTTTTTTTTCCCTTGCAGAACCTTCTTACAGCTAGCCTGAGCTACTTTCCAACCAAGGACAAAATATGTGTGTGGATGTGTGTGTGTGTGTGTGTGCATCTTGGTGTGCAGTGAGAGATGGGGGTAATGGTCCCATTCATAGTCTAGGAGTCTGAGGCGATGCTTAACAAGGAGTAGCTGTCTTGAGAGTGCTAAGCCTAAGTGCAGAGGCTTCCCCACTGCAGCTTAGGATAAGGATATTGAAATGGCTTAAAGATTCACATCCTCTTGTCTTAGATAGAGTTGCTTTCAAGATGATTTCTTAACTCATGCCAGGATCTATGTAGCGGTGTACTAGTCAGTTTAATGTTACATTGTATCCACAAGGTGAAGCCTAGATAAAAAAAAAAAATATTGGTGATCAGGAAACTGTCTAGATATGGGTTTTGCTATAATCTTGTTCAGGAGATATAAAGTCAGGCAAACTAGACATCAAACGGGCAGTTACACAGGTGTCCGCAATGACCTCTCTCAAATGTTGGCATTAATACAGATTAAAAGGGATTTGAAACACTGTGTGAGCTGATAGGTGCTACCTTGTGGGTATTTAAAAAAAAAAGTCTCCTTTTTCAGACAATAGGTACCCATTTACTGGCCAAATTACACCCAATTAAACGTTAATTTCAATTTGGTCTCTATTTAAAATAATTGGACAGGGACAGCTGATAGCAGACAACCCAGTTAGATCAAAAGTATGATCAACCTGTCAATCATATCCACCTTGAGAAGAAAAAAAACCCAGCATAAGTAGTGAAACAAACGGATCCAAAAATGGAATATGATATAAACCCATGTGTCTTGAAATGTTTGTCCAATTTGAATTATTTAAAAAAAAAAACTACAATTAGCACATTGATCAAATTTGGTTTCACCTCGGTGCGCATGTGTTGTTAGTTTCAGAGGATACTACAACAAAGTACACTGGAACTTTAGAGATTTGTTGGAGGAACAGAGTCAAGGTCAATTCATGAATCAGTCTCCATCCAAGAGAAACAACATGCTCTACTGCTGCTAGCTATCTTTAGTGAGATCAGCTGAACTGGTGTGTGTGTATGTGTGTGTGTGTGTGTAGATGGAATGGCAGCTGTACAAGTGAGATTGGGAGTAATTGAGTGCATGTGAATACAGGCCTGTTCTGTTCAACATAGTGTTTCTGATCTCAAATCAACCACAAAAATCTCACATCTTTGCAGCACATTTATACGATTCTGAGTCCGTACACAGTTTCTCTCTCTCTGGCTAACAGGAGATATAATCTGGCTTTAGATAGGCAGCAGGGTGGCCTTGAGGTCTGAGAGACTGTAACAGTTCTACGTCCTATGATTCAATCCCTGAAGAAAAGCAACTATATGCTTCCTCTTAAAGCGTCCTTGCGGAAGATGCTTAGACCCCTCGCTTGCTCATTTATGTTTAGTCACTCTGGATAAGAGCATCAGCTAAATACCAAAGTGTAAATTAAATGCAATCATCTAAGGTTAGGGCAAATATTGGCAAACTGCTCCCGCCTCTTGAGGGAAGCTAACTACAGTCATTAACACTCCCTCTTGTGTTGTAGCCAGAGCACACACAGACACCATCAGCACTGTGTTTGTCCTATATAACCCCCCCCCTCCCCCCCCCCTCCCCCTCCTTTTTTTTTTTTTTTAAACAAAATTAGGGAGTTACGAGGAAAGAGGGAGAACAAAAGTTAGCAGATGGCTTGCTGTGGTGCCCAGTGCTGGCATGGGCATCATTAGCAACAGGTAATTGCAGGCATTTATGTGCGTTCTGTGACAATGATTTGTGGAGAGAGTCTGTTTTAGACCTCGTTTGTCCTGTGCAGACCAGAAGGAAGCAAGTAAAGGGGAAGAGAGTAGTATGTGTGTGTGTGTGTGTGTGGAGGCAAAGTAGTGGAGGTTGGGATCAATTCAAGACCGTTGAAACGTCAACCTTGAGGCGAGAGACACGAGCGGCAGCCTGAAAACTTTGATTCAGAAAATTTGATTATATATTTTTTTGTTCGCTGCGTTACTGATTCATCACGTCTGATTGTTGTTGCTTTGTGTTCGGGGCGAAACGCGGACAAAGGCTAATGTCCCTTTTTTGGTTCCGTGCTTTTTTCCAGCTCTGACTCAGTTGTTGTCAATCGATGTTCACACAATGTGCAGGAACAATCGTCCTCCACCGCAGCTGCTTGTCTCTCTCACACACATGAATGCACGCACGCAAGTACCCGTCCAACCCCTCAACACACACACACAAAAACACACACATAAGCAGGCAGCCGTATTAACACGGACCCGGACAAACACATGTGAAGACAACACACACTCACACACACACACACAGACTCTTGTTTTTCACTTTCTGCCTCCTGCACAGATGTGCCGAGGGACCGTGTTTTCTTTTCCTCATCTCTTTCTTCAAGGTCGGGTTTCGAACTTTATTATTTTCTATTGGTTGATTTCCTTCCATGGGGAGTGTCAAAAAAACTGGAGAAAAAAAAAAAAAAAAGAGAACGACTTCTCTCCATCTTGGACGGATTCTACCAGAACCAATTCAAAACAGGGGTCACTGTGGGAATATCAACACATTCTTGACCCTTACTCCACTACACAAACTAGACTCTACAGTAGTTTCATCTTCATAGACGTTGATTCTCAGTGTGAAAGACAGTCGAAAGCTGCCTGTCAGAAACCTGTGAGAATAGGTTCAGTTGAACAATGTAAAAACAATCAATTTGTAGTCTTTAGTTACCATTTCAGAACACAAAATTCATCATTTTTAACCCTAATTCCTGAACAGAGCGTAGCCCCATATATCGCTCAGCTATGGCATTTGGAACATTTCATGAAGTCTTGATCTTTTTGATGCACAGCTGGGCCCTCACTTATTCATAAGCTTACCCCCACGCTCATCAGATATTCATAAACGCTGAGTGTTTGGAGTCAAACACTCGATTAGACCGTTATGGATGTCAAAAAGCTCCTTCCAGATGTACGGTGTTACCGGTGGGTCAAAGACTCGCGCTCCATTATTGATCTCCACATCACCCGGGGGGGAAGGGGGGTAGTGGATTTTTCAATTTTTACCATGTTAGTTCGAGTACACCTCAAAATAACATGCTTTCACATTGCCCTTTCATCATGAGTGAGGTGTCTGAGGTGTGCAAAGTGTTTTTCATGTGAAACCTCTGCACAAATCAGAACCGCTCCTGGCACTGAAGATGTAATATCATTGTTCAGTACATCAGTGGAGCTATGCGGTGTGCTGTGCTTGTTGCTGTAGGTCACGCTGCCAAGGATTTATCCTATTTGATCCATGAATCATTACTTCGTGGCTTTTTCTTTTTTTTTTATAGAAAAATGCTAATGTATCACTATAACCTTTTAACTTAGCCTCACTTTCTTGTATTTTATTCTGACTAGCTAGTGGCTAGCTATGCTAGTTTACCCACTTTTGTATGCTTTCTGATAAGAGGATCATTGTATGCAATCTGACTTTTAAGGAGGAAAAAAAAATCATTAAACTTTCCTGAAAACAGACCTTTTTTTTCCATTACTGCATTGGTTATTAGTACCTCTCAAGGCGCACTAGCTGACAGGAGGATATGCACTAGTTTACTCAACTTTTTATTCACCACTACATCACTGAGTGCATCTCACAGACACCGATGCCCGATTTCATTTGTGCTGGCTGCTAAGACTGATAAATAGTGCAAATTTATTGTAGCCTCTAAAAGAGTAATAGCACGTCCTACTGGCTGCTAACGTTAGCATGCCTCCCACGTTTCTCTGCTTTGGCTGCCAGACAACACCCCCCCCCTCCCTAGCCCCCTACTCCCATCCACCCCCCCAGCACACACACACACAAACACACACCAGACTCTATCTCTCTCCTGTCTCTCCTGCTGAGAAATCTCAGGGTACCACCGTTGGATTACAAACATCATCATTTAGTGTTGACTAGTCGGCCCAATAGAGTAGGACAGACAAGTGGCACATCACAGCAGCTATCAGTCAGGTTGTCGGCTAGTGCACTGCAGACACCGTGTGAGCCATTGCTAACACACATACACACAAGCTCTGAAGCGAAAACCAGTATGATAGAGAAAACAGCAGTGTACGGAGTCATGGCCAGGTGGAACTCATTTCAAGTGCTTATTGCTCAAGAAAATACTGAAGATTGGTTCAAAATACTGTACTCTCCAAATACTGGAGGAAACTTTACTGAACTGTATGTGTAAACTAGTGACAACTAGTGTAAGAAATAAAATGTAAAATTTGGTGAGAATAGAAACTACTCCTATGCAGGGGACAAAGAATGTATTTTTATACTTTTTTTTAAAAATTTAATTAAATGAGTGAAAATGCAGAGCAGATAAAATTAGCTGAAAATATATAACTTAATTATGAAAATGAAATTATGAAAAGGATTTATGTTGATTAAGAATGGTTAACTATTTGTATGAAGAAATTGTAAGTGTACTATGAATTCTTTAGGAATGACTGTAAAACTTTTCGCTGTAAATTTGCAGTCATTAACTGGCAGCAGCTTCACCCGCAAAGTATTGTATTTTTTCTTACAGTTTCATACTGTACTTAAGAATTACAGCGTTTTACTAGATATAAATGTGCAGTTCATCGCTGTATTCTTGTAAATGTGCAACACAATACTGGCCACAGTATACAGTAAATTACTGTATATTTACAGTATGTAAACTGTATTTGAATTTACAGTATGTATCCTGTATTTAATGATTATTAAAAGATGTTACTGTAATACTACTACTACTACTACTAATAATAATAATAAAATGACAAAGAGACAATATTCATTATGCAGTTCCTTTTCAAATATTTATTAAAATAAAAACATGTCACCAGTGCAACACAAGCAAAACTAGACCTGAATACTGTACTTTTCTTTTCTTTGTTTCCTTCTTTCAACAGATTGACAATTTTTTAATTTAAATGAGCGCATACAACATTGGGTAACTCACTGTGACAATTTCGTTTTTGTGAGAAAGGAACATCAAACTGTTTTTTAACCTTCTGCAGATCAGCAGCAGTCTAGTTTGCAAGAGTGAATTACAGTAAAGTGAACACAGAACAAATGTGCAACTGTTTTTTTTTTGTTTTTTTTCTCGGAACAATGTAAAAACCTGAGTTCTAACGGTCTGAATAAGAAAAGACACTGGGGTTTCACTGAGTGAGTGAGCGAGTGAGTGAGTAAATAAGAGAATGCATGTTTGAATGAGTGTCTGGGTGAGATAGTGGGTGGTTGCGTGTGTGTGTGAAAGATCAGACAAAGTCCTACTTGAAGTCGCTGAGCATCTTGATGAGCGTGCAGACATGCCGATTTCACTGATGTCGCCTTCTTTTTTGACCATCTTCCCGCTCTTCTTTTTGCATCTTCTCATGACTTGCTTTTTCGCCACCCTCAGGAATAAATGTCAACGCCGGTTCTGAAAAAACAATGTAGAACGACAAAAATATTCTCCTTTCAGGTGACATCAATCTATGAATGTGACATATCAAACATGAATCTCCGCAAAGTAGTGGTGTAGAATATTGAACCAGGAAATAGTATCAGCCATAACAATATTAGTAGAGGCGGCGGTAATGTTTGCAGTCGCTGTTCTTGTGTCAGAGGCAGCAGTGGTTATCGCTAGGTTATTGGACAATGGCGATGTGTGAAGAAAAGTCAATCAGGTCAAGCTGTGCGGTACAGTATGTGTGAAAAAGCTCTCACCTCTGAATGAATTCCACTGTGCATCATTTTGATACTGAAGGTTGAAACTGTAGGAGGCGGAGACGACTCCAGCGAGCACAAGCACAAAGGATGTTCCTTCACACAGCACATGTTTTTCTATGCTCATCATCCATCATTGGTTTGTGTCATTGGACCTGAAAAGAAAAGATTAGATTTAGAAAGGTCTTAGAAAGAAAGAAAGTCTTGTATGGCTCTTTTTGCTAGTGTGAAAAACACAGAGCACAAGGTTAGACTTACTATTTCACTACATTAAAAGCAAAAGCAACAGTTTAATGTTGATGTAAACTGAGCCAAATGTTGGCATGCTCTAATTTTAGCTAGCTAGAACATTGCAAATATGAAGCTTTTCAGTAGCTTTGTTATGATATTGTTCTAAATGGCAGAAGATTCAACTATATTTTACTTCCTTGACAAGGATAATGGTACATACCTTACATATTGACGCTTTAAGGCAGAATAAAAATGGTAACTTAACGTTACTCAATGGAAGTTGCCTTATCAATGCAGCTCTGGACATCTGTGACAAAAGGCTGAGCAGGTTGTAGTGTGGCCTTTGTGGAGACAGAGACTGGCTGGCAGATGTGCTCCGGTTTGTTGAAATCAACAAATTAAAATGCAACCTGCGAAAAAACAAACGTTTGGAAGAAAATAAAAATTGGAAATTTTGAAATTTTAGATCCCACCTTCCCAAGATACTCAGCTGGTTTCAGTAAAGTTTAGAGTAAATTCCTTTAAACAATAGCATTCTTTTAAAGTGCTGTAATCGCATTTTATTCTCTCTCAGATTGCATTGCAGTTTGTTATGTTTATGTGGTTATATTGTGTGTGTATATAAGACCCCGCAAAGAATACCCGATGCTTATGATGGTACTATCGGGGATCCTAATAAAGAAACAAAGAAACAAAGGAAGAAAGTACAAAGAATAAATTAAGAGGAACTCAAAATCATGCAGGCAGACAGAATGATGCACAGAGCAGCCTACACATCAGGCAAGTGTTCACGTGCTCAGTCACATAAAAACAAAGAAGCTCTAGCCATCTTTCACACACACACACACACACACACACACACACACACACACACACACATACACAGTCCTCATTCACTACAATGAGGCACTGCATCATTTTCCAGCTCTGTGAAGCACCTCACTAGATCACTTCACTTGTTGTTGTTTCTCTCTATTTCCGAAGCTATGCCCGTTAGAATGCTGCTTAGCCTGGTTAATAATGTGCATGTATATGTGTGTGTGTGTGTGTGTGTGTGTGTGCACGCGTGTGTTTGTGTGCAACTCTGTTCATTAGGCAAGCCCAATTGTAGGGCCAGATGGCAAAGCGAGTTTATTTAATTAAAACCATTCATATTTCAAGAGCGGAGCGGCAGCAGCGCTGGTCTTAGGACTGATTTCCCCAACTTGGTGGAGGGATGGGAGTGTGTACGTGCATCTCTATTGGTGTGTGGGTGTGTGTGTGTGTTAGAGTTTGTGTATGTGCTGTGTGCCCATCACCACCCGGCGGAGAGCAGTGCAGTGAAAAATCACCCAGCGGAAGGCACTCGCGCTATCAATCAGTATGTTACACACGCTAGTCCTCCCCAAGGTCACGGTCCACGTGTGCGCAGGAGTTAAAAACACAACAACGTTAATGTGGAAATTATAATCAAGACAGAAACAGGAGAGAAAATAATAATCAGTTACATCTAACCAAGGGATGATGCTTGTATAATTCACAGCAGGGTTTTGTCTTTCTGTATGTGCCTTCAGTCCTCCACGCCATGTGTCTTTCATTCATTTCCATCCGTCCCTTACCCCTCGCCCCTTATTTCTTTTTTTTTTTTCGTGATATCCCCCCAGGCAAAGGCGACAGCAAAAGGGAGATAGAAAAGAACAAGAAGACCCGGTGAGATGATGTGAGAGAAAGCACTGAAGGAAGGTAAAGAGAGGGGAAGCACATGGCAAGGCAAGAGTAAATGAATAACACACCGCACGGGAGCCCGGGAACAGATCGAAGGATGGTAGGTGGGAGAGAGTGAGACAGAGAGAGAGAAGAGGCAGGGAGAAAATTAATAAAAAAGAAAAAAAAAAAAATAGATAGAGAATGAGAAGCAGAGGGGGGAAAAAGGGAAGAGAAAGAAAGAGGGATGGGGTTACATGCATGGAGAAGTTTGCCAGCAGGGAGTGGCGGTTGACAGAGAGATGATTGATCACTGCTCAGCCGGAGCAGGCAGGTATTCAAATCATACCCCCGGTGTCACATCCACCAGTCCTGTCTTCTTCTTCTGTCTCTCCACATGGGCACACATGGACTGTAAAGCCCACCCGGTGCAGTCTTAAACTCCCGTAACACACCACACTTGAAAGAACTGAACTTGAAGAATACCTGCTCTCAATATGAAGTCAGAGTCTTGGGAGGGGAAGGGGGGGGGGGGGGGGGAGAGGGGGAGACCATTAACCTTTTATGTCTTCTTTGCCAAAAAAAAACTCCTCCATATATATCTAAATAATTTCTAGTGTTATCTTGCCATGCACTCTTTTTTTTTGTTTGTTTGTTTTCTTCACCCAGGTTTCCAGATATCCACCTCTGAGATTTCTGCAGCCACTTCGATACACTGGTGGTAAACAAAATTCAAGTTTCTAGTGCTCACGGTATTGGAAATAAAAAAAGAAAATCCTTTTTTTTTTAAATTTAACAGCAGCATCTCTTCCCAGAGACGACGTCAGTGTTCCTCTGGATAATTCGCAGACCTCACCGCTGCTACTGTCTACCGAAGAAATAGTCCCTGCGAAAAAAACTGTTGACAGCAGCTCGTTCTGCGGAATATCAGGAACACTGTTTTCTTGGAATAGATGCTGAAGTATCGTGTTTCAGTGTTTTAGGAGCAGGAGTATGAATTCTGTTCACATCCATTGCATTCGGGTGGAGGCAGACATCTCAGATGCTTTGTAATTTGAACAAACCAACCCTTTAAAACATCTTAAATAATAACACAGAAGGAAGGAAGGAGACAGTTTAAAGAGGGCGTCTTCTGACTGGAAACAATCGAGGAGCAAATTACAAATCTGACAAAAAAATGGGAGAATTGTTCAAAAACAATGTGGTGTTTTTTTGATATTATTCACTGCATTATATATATGTTACAAAGCCAAAAGTAAACAAGTACTGATGTATGTGCAGGGACACACACACACACACACACATACACATTGTGGAAGTCCAAGTGTGGATAATGGAATTGTTGCTGTGGTGTTTTGTGTTGCTAGAGGCGGACTGACACCCACTCCAGACGGAGATTAAAAAAAAAAAAAAAAAAAGCCGTTCAGCTGGTTTACAAACACTGATACATGGAGAAGCATCACACACACACACACACACAGCACATGATGGCCATTTTGTTTGAGAGAGGAAAAAAAAAGTGCAGCCACTTTATAGCGAGCTCAAGACTCTGTCTTTATACAGAATATGACCCATTCTTACACACACACACACACACACACACACACAAAAAGCAACAAACGCGATTTTAAAAAGGTGTTATTGTCAAGCATTTGCAATAAAAGCCCCACTCAAGCAAGGCGCCTATATTGTTTCGGAGGGAGTACCTGCGTGTTGATTTTCTCTTCAAAGATGTTATATTTTCTACATTGTCTTCTGCAATCTGGATGCACGGCTGATAAAGCGAGCACTTGTAGGAGAAAGAGAGAGAGAGAGAGTAGAATGGTTTTTCATGGCGCTGCAGAGACATGACTGTATTTTCAATTAAGGCCTACAGTCATGCGCGCCGCCATGTGCATTTTGTGCCTCTTTAGGTGCAACAAAGCAGCGACTAGCAATTTTCGCTTGTCTCTTATCGGCACGGGCATTTGTTATGTTTGGAATGAAACCGCTTCCTCTGACAGCTGCTAATTTGGAAAGCACCTACTTTTTTTTTTTTTTAATCTTTGTTTTTTGTTTTTTTTTTACTCCGCACACTTTTCTTGGCTGAAGTATGTGTGTGTGTGTGTCAGGTGTAGTGCTTGCAGAGGGAACTGGTGGGGCGGTCTTCAGTGAAGACAATTAAACACCTCCAAGGCACTCAGCCAAAGCCTCCCGCCCTCCACTCCTTCTTCCCCCCCCTCCTCCCCCCCCCAGGCACTCTGTCTTCTACTTGTTTTTCCCTCCTCCCTCTGCTTCCCTCCTCCTCCTCCTCCTCCTCCTCCTCCTCCTCCGACGACTCCTCACGGTCCTCTCACCTCTTCTCTCTTTTGTCACCGCTTTTTCGATCCATCGCGTGATTGTGATGAGGTGAGCGCAGGTTGAGCCGAGCGAGGGATCGCATTTGCCGGTGCGTGCCGGAACACCAGGTGTGCGGCGCCGGTACACAGCAGGAGGGGGGGGGGGGGCGCGTCTTACCCAGTATGAGGTCTATAGCATGGGAGGGGCCTGCTACGAGGGATGCCAATAATGTTAACTCACCGCTTGTTTATTCGTATATCTTCTGATGCTTGAATGCAGACTGAGCAAAGAAGGCCGCCGCAACAAGGACAAGTGTGTGTACGTGTGTGTGCGCATATGTTGCGACATGCCAACTTCACACCAGCAGAAACACTAAGAAAACCAAAGAAGACATTCTCGGGGTTGTTTTTTTTTCTCTCACTTCGGGGGAATTTGTCAGAAAAACACATTCAGGTGTTCACACATTCTGTAGGCCGACACCAAGCCGGGGCCACTCATGCATTCATTCATGTATTGGCCAAACATACTATACTTTATGTGCAAACACCATCTCTCACCACCCCCTCCTCCTCCTCCTATCTCACAGTTAAGGCATATACACAAATCCATGCATAATAACTTAAGGGAACTCTTCTCTCCTGCTCCACGCATTCTTTCCACGCGTCTGCGAAACTTGCCGGCAATTTGATTTTGCACACAAGGAATGCCGCGCTGATTATAAAACACATTACATTTATATGATTGCAGAAGTTTCCAAGAAAGCACAAAAGGCAAACGGATTTTTTTTTTTTTTTTTTTTTTGCCAGACCTAACTGAACCAACTGGAACCAGATGTAACCTGCTTACAGCCAATATACATAAATGTGATTTCATTTTAGTGAAGCTTTGCCAAAAACCGGTCAGAGATATATCCTTGTGTTTCTGAGTGTATGTATATATATGTGTGTGTGTGTGTGTGCCTGCAGTTTGAATATAAGCAGTGACACTCTTTTTGACCTTTAAGGTAGGAATTGCAAATTGTGTACATTTTTTCTGGCTGTGTTTATGCACGAGCTGACGCATGCATGTTCTAGTCCCTTCTCTTGTTTATCTTACAAAATATATATATATATATATATATGTGTGTGTGTGTGTGCGTGGCATCTGGCCCTCTAGCAGATTAACCTTTGACATTTCAGATCCTTCGCATTGTGCTTTTTTTTTTTCTCCACCGCCTACAACTTTGTCCCCAACATACATTTAAACTAGTGAAAAATTATACAAAAAAACCCAACTTTTTTTCTTCTTCTTTTTTTTTTTTTTGTACTTTTCTTTTGCCAACCTGTCTCGCTTCACCCACGTGTGCCTATTTAGAGAACAGCTTGCTGTGCCACATCTCCAGCCGGCATGGCTGTGAACTGGCATTCCTTTTGGGAAGGGATTTTGTCAGGAAACGCCTCACTCTGCCAGCAGCGTCGGCTGCTACCACTAATTGATACCAATTAGGTCGTATTATTTAGGAATTTGACATCATGTTTGTCTTTAATCGGGGTGATTTGATGACTCAGAGACACCGCTAAATGCTGTTAAACTATCAAAACACGGGCAAACAAATGCTTGCTTGCTGCAGGCATTATGTACAAAGCTAATGATAATCAGTGTGTGTGTGTGTGTGTTTCAGTGTGAGAGGATGGCCTCAGTGTGTTGCGTGGGCTACGGTGGGGTACAGGAGCATAGTACAAACTCATAATATTTACATTAATATCAATAAAAAAATCATGCTTTATTTTATTTTCCTTATTTTAATGGGGGTTTTTTTTTGCATTCACAGTGTTGTGGATCAATACTGAGTGCTGGAGAGGATGTGTGTATGCGTATCCAAGCATGCATGTAGAGTAGGTGTGTGTGTGTGTGTGTGCACATGCCTGCACATGCATATGAATCCAAGCAGAGATGCATCATACTCTCAGCGGTGCTGCAAGACTACCACGGCCCACCAGAACTTATTTTTACTTCCCTCTTCCCTCATCCCCCCCCCTCATCTCTCTCTCTCTCGCCCCTACCGCTCCTTCGCCTTATAAAAATAGATGAAAGCGTGTAACAATGGAAGAAGGGGGATTATCCTCTCTCCGCTCTCTCCCTCACTCGCCTTCTCTCTTTGAGGACACAGTTAATGTGTCTCATATGGAAAAGAGGATGGGGAGGGAGGTAGAGAGAGTAGGGGGAGGGAGGGAGGGTGGGATGGAGCTGAGGAACGAGGGAGGAAGAGCGGTGGTGGGGAAGGTGGAGGGATTGAAAATGAAAAACTAACAGGGATTATAGGGAAAAAGGGGGCTTCCTGGCCTGCCAGTGGCAGAAAGCGGCGTTAGAGGTCTCCGAGCGGTGCGCGCTATGACCTTTGACACCGGGGATGCCAGAGGGGTTTCATAACACGACACACACACACATCTATTCAAACAGAGAGAGACACATAAAGAAGGCTTTGATGCACACAAAAACCTCCTTATACAGCTGTATGCATGCATGCACACATGTCCATTCACCTGGAGGGACAATATCTTCCTGAATCCCTTTAGCTGAGGAATTATTTTCTCTCCTCTTATTTCCTTTCGGCTCCGGTTTTTCAAGAGGGCAACGCTCACGGACGCAATCACTCAGGGTCATACTTGCATTAGTGGAAAAAATCTCCTAAAGTAGATGTGTGATATATATATTTTTTTTTTGCTATTTCAGGGGGGGGGGGTGAAGAAAAGGATGCTCATTATTTTTCTAGCCCTGAACAATCCTTCTGCGGTTTCTCTCAGATGTCTGAAGAGAACAGAAGGAAGGTTTTGTCCACGCTGTCACAGAGCGTTGTGGAGTGACTTAATGCGTTTTTTTTTTTTTCTTTCTTTCTTTCTTCCGTGAGACTTTTTTTTTTTTTACAAAGGCTCGTCCATTTAGTCCATCGAACCGGTTTCCCTGGCGACTGCGTGGCGAGAAATTCACAGAGCGGTCGGCATTAGCGCCATACATGTTTTATGAAGGCCGAGAGCTCACCCTACTTAAGACAAACACTCGCTGAACCATTCACGCAGCCGTGAAATTGGTGTGCTATGTGTGCTATGTGTGTGTGTGTGTTAAGAGGAGGAAATTGTGTATGTGCCCCTGTGTGTGTGTGTGTGTGCTGCTAATATTTGCACTTTCCCTGCTTTTCTCTTGTGAGTGTGAAGCTGCTTGCTTATGCATTGTTGACCCATTTAAGGGTTTTAGAATTTCGCTATTGTGCCGCCTCTCTTAGCTCCGAATGTGCAGTATATGAGCCGTTTATTCCGATACATACATCACCTGTGGAAAAACACTCAGTGCATTTGGGTTTTTTTTATTTTTTTTCCCCTCTTCCTCTTTACCTCTCTCATACATACATTATCTCCCTCATTCTCTTTTCTGTCTTCCTCTCTTTCTTCAATCTCGGAACGCCAAGGAGTCGAAGTCACACACCGCCGCTGAAATGAAATGTCGTCAGCGGTACGCAAAGAGAGCGAGGGAATACGTTCCCGGGCTGCGTCGTGGAATAAAACAACCCCGCTGACAGCTCGGGAATTATTTCGGGGCACCACGCGTCATTTCCCCCCCCCCCCCTACGCTGGGATGAATATGCATTGGCACCCAGTAATTGAAGTGCCGCGTCAACTTGAGCCTGTGACTTGACAAATTTCACCCGAGTCGCTCTCCATCATCGCTGCCTCGCTCCCTTCCCCGTGTTGTTTGTAATTTCGGCGCACCTGGTCGTGAAGGCGAGGAGGCGTGCATCCAAACATGTAGCAAACAAATCCCCACATCTCACCTTCACCCCCCCCTCCCCCCCCCACCCCCTCCACAGGTGTGGATTTTTTTTTTTTTTTGGTTGTTATTACTGTTGCTTTCACCTCCAGATCACAAAACAAAGCAAAAAAAAAAAAAAAAAGAATTCTCCTGTCCTTTGTGCGCCACTCAATGAGACAGCTGTCTTTTCAAGCCTGTGAAACGCAGCAATCAACCTCCACAAAGCTCGACTATACGCGGCTCTGATGACGAGCGATGCCTAAGCGCCACTTCCTGTGAGGGATGAGGAAAGCCTAAAGCGGCGGTCCAAAAGCTTCCATTTTAAACCACAATAGAAACACACCCCAGAGCCAAAACACATCAGTGGACACAATCAGAGAGAAGTAACGTGACACTGAAACCAAACAACGGAGGTAAATGCGGTAGGGATGTGATGAAGGGGGGGGGGGGGAGCCAGGTGAGATGTTTTTCTCTTTCCTCAGGCAGTTTACAAAAAGATTAACCCTTTGAACAAAAGGCGATAGGGGCACACCTGTTTCTGTGCGGTCGGGGGGCAAAGTGTGTGACTCTTTGTCTGTTTCCTGGCCTTTTGTTTGCAGTCCCACCCGCAGACTAATGGCTACCTTGAAGGCTAAAACCATAGCATTTATCTTGTCTGTAGCTTAAACTATCCCTCAGGCAATCACTTTAGCAGAGTTTGTGGAACTAGTCACATAAGTGCGTCCACAGGGCACACGGGATTGGATTTAAGCAGGGGTGGTGGTGGTGGTGGGGTGGGGGGGGGGAAACTAACAAAGAACAGAGGTGTTGTTTAAAGTTGAAGATCTGTAACTTCCCTCCTATTATTTGGCTCTTTGATTTGCAGTCATTTTCTTTGTCACTTTGTTTTTTCACATTTTCTCAGTCTCAAGCAACACTTCACCCTTTATCAAGCATGAGGAGAGAAGGAGAGAGAGAGAGAGAGAGAGAGATCGGGAAGCAGGACGAGTTTGACATTATGACAAAAGACGCCCCCTGCTTGCGCCCCCGCCACCGATGGGCTGACAAAACAGAGCATCTTAATCCAGATGATGTGCCTGCAAATCCACTCACAATGCCCTCAAACATGCGTGTACACACTCATAAGCGCGCACACACACACACACACACTTAAACACATACAGTATGTGCAGGACTAACATTTAAGCACATGTAAAAATCTCTTTTTTATCTCTTTAAGTGAATAGCCTCAGATCAGCTTTTGGCAGCCTCGGCGAATATTGTATCGCCTGTAACTTGCTGCAAGTGAATGCATCTGTGCAGATGTTGGAAGAGGCTTACTTGTAGCGAATCCAGATGCTTGTATACATATAAACAGGAAGGGATCCTTACAGGTGTGCAGGCTGCATGTGAGATGCAGAAAGAGAAAGAGAGAGAGTGTTTAGGCTGTTTTCAAATGAGCTCTCTAAGAGTGTTTTTTGGTCGCACCAGGCTACTGTACTCTGTTCTCCATTATATGCGAGGCTGTAGGATGCAGAGTAGCGTTGTTTAGCCTCCCTCCCACACACAGCGTACGGCTCGGATTTGAAAATCTTCTGGAAGTGACAGATTGGGTTCACACACTGCGCAGGGAAACAAGTTACAGTCATTATCCAGTTATAGCTGTTATGATGAACTCATCCTCAAACTAGTCTTCGGGTAGTCATCTCATGTCAGGAGCGCCACACACACACACAGTTTGTCGGTTGTTACATGGTTGTCTCTAATCTTAAACATAAGTGATATTTGTCTTTACCAATTAAGGCAGCAATAAATCATTTTAGGTCACGCGGAGTGCAGTCGCCTGTTGTGAAATCCCATGTTTTTTACCGCTCCAGCACACGTGCGAACACGCTCGCACAGACGGATACAAAGACTACGTGTTAAATACAAGGACATGGCGAGAATTTTAATAAGAATAGAAAGTTGGAGACTGTTGCGCATTAGAGGAATCGAGTCTACGAGACTTGATTTTTCTACAGACAGCGAAAGAGAAAGAGAGAGAGAGAGAGAGAGAAAGAGATGAATGATGGTTCCATCACCCCACACGTTGTGAATCTGAAGTCACGCCAGGGCAGCATAAATCATCTTAAATCCTTGAGTGATTGCAGACGGAGCAAGGACACACACACACACACACACACACACACACACAGGTGTCTATGCATATACACACACACATTTAAACACACAACTCACCTTGTTCCAGAACTCCCCAAATCACCATTCAAATCTTTATTTGAGAGAAAAAAAAAAAAAGAAATAAATAAAAACGAGGCTGCGCTGCTTTAATAGCTCACGGGGGCTTGAGCGGGGTTTAATCTTAATCAAAAGGAACTGCAGATTATAAGCAGGGAGAACAGATGGTTTCTGAGTGAAAATTGCATTTTCCAGACATTTCTTGATTGTTTGCGCTTTTTCTCCCTCCCTCTTTGGTGTTATTATTATTATTACTACCCCTGCTTTTGGGTGATTTCATTTTGTTCTTATGGGAATTATCTCGGCTTAGACTTCGCTGACCAATTCCAAAAAAATGCCCCAGTCAGGACCTTTCATTAGCATCAAAGTCTTAATCCACCTCAATACATACATGCAGTAATCCCCCCCCCCCCCCCCCCCCCAACCACCTCCTCTTCCCTCCTCCTCCTCCTCTTGAAAAGACCATAGCTGTCAACACTCGTGTTCTTCGGACGAACTCTGCGCGAGGACAAAGCAATTTGTTTCTAAAGCGTCAAAGGAGGAGCGGGGGGGGTGGTTGGGGGGGGGCTTGTAGGAGCCGACTGCGGAGGGGTAAAAGTGTATACAGTGTATAAACAGATTTCTGCAGAGAGACTGCGAGAATAAAGGCAGTGAGCTCCTTTTTGTGGTTTTGGGCTTTGATAGAAAGCCTGCAAGCCAGAGAGTTTATCCTCTGGCAAAGGTGACGATGGGAAAGAGAAAAGGAGCGGGAGACAGAGAAAGCGAAATGTAGACGCGGTTGTATTCTGTTCAAGGTGTTACGCAACCCCAGCAGACTCTTTCCTTTTCTTGTGATTACTCATATGTATGTGTGTATGTGTGTGTGTGTGTGTGTGTGTGTGTGTGTGTGTGTGCTTGTGCATGCTAAGGCAGGAGATTGTGTCATTTTAATCTGAAGTGCTGATGATGTGAATAGGGCAAAAAAATAATAATAATGAGAAACAAAGAATGCACAGTTGAGATCCAGAGAGCACTTCTCCTAATGAAATGCAATGTCTGACACATTTTTATGGACACACACACACACACACACACACAGAGTAGATGAAGCAAGATTCTCTGGAGCTGCTACAGATAAATCACTAAAGAAATCACTGGTATTCTGTTGCTAAATTGTGTTTCTTCCATATTGTGTTTGCAAAACTAATTCAGAGAGCAAGAGCAGGAAAATACCGTACATGTTTAAGTTGGACCGATGCGTATGCGCTGACAGTTGAAAACAGGAAGTTCATTTCGGTGCGTCTGGTGCTGAAATAGGCCAAAAAAAATACAAAGTTCCCCCACTATTTCAAGCATGAAATCACATGTTTATGTTGTAGTGAAAATGAGGCCACGGACTAATGTGTTCCCCTGAAAAAAAAAAAAAAAAAAAAAAAAAAAATCGGCGGCAGGAATGCAAGAATAATCTACAACGAGTTGCTTCAAATCATGCAAAAGGCAAATGTTCATAACCCACTCAGTGACACCAGGGTTTTGATTTTGGAGCATGATGTGTGTGTGTGTGTGTGTGTGTGTTTATGCGTGTGCAGACTGTAAAGGTCCACTGGACAGAGCTCTCTTTACTCACCCTGACAAGCAGAGAGCTGTAAAAAATTGCACCATATTTCCTCTCAAGTCTCTTCTGATACTGAGAAGCAATGTTTTCACAGCTGCCTCACTTTCTCTTTTCTCCAGTTTCCCACTGTGTGTATGTGTGTGTGTATATATATATATATATATATATATATATTTGGTATGTGTGTGAGTGCCTCTCTGTGTGTGTGGGTTTGCATACTCTTTTTTTTTTCTTTCTTTCTTTTCTCTTTTTACCCAATGTGAGCAGAAATGAAAAACAAAAAGTAGGTGCCAACTGTTTGAGGCGCAGAGAGACAGAGAAGAGAAGGTCCCTCTTTGTTCCACAAACTTCTCTCCCCTCCTTGTTGTCTCGTCTCAGTCCACCCTCCCCCCCCTCCTTCCCCTCCTCCTCCCCCTCCTCCTCGTCTCTCCTCTTCTTCTGGCGTCTCGTTGTAATCATCTGTTTATGCAAAAACCTCAGTATGATTCACAGAGTAATCAGCCTGCCACCTCCCTAAGAAATGTTATTTCTGGCATTTTTTGGGGCTTATTTAATTGAAAATTTGATTCTCACCACTCGATGGCCGTACACAGCGTGTGAAACATGGATGCGGCCTCCTCTGTATCCAATTAGAAGCCAGTCATCTATGATGACAGCGTTGTGTCGGCAGGAAGGGAGGGAAGGAGGAAGTGGAAGGAGGGGGGGGGGCAGCCGTTACGGCAGCTAATAATAGACTAATAAGTTAATTCTGACGATGTCTGTGAGCCGTATTATGTTGCCGTGAGATGTTCAGCAATGCAGGAAAGTTTCAGGTTATTACTGGGAGAGTGCTCGGTTGAGATTTGAATGTGTGCATCTGTGTGTGTGTTTGCATATATAAGGAGGCAAGGAGGATTTAGGTGAACCACTGGTATGTAAAAGCATGCTAAAATATATACACCAGCATATGAAAATGGGCATTTAATCAATAACACAATGGTGTCTGTCCCGGTTTAGTCCCCCTCGCCATAATCACTAAGTAAAGCACCAAGGCTCATTATTATTCTGTTTATCAAGCTCTTACTGGTGATGAAATTCCTTTTAGCATCACATTGCTCCAGAAAATTATTCAAATAGATAAACAGGCTTTACACATTTAAGATTTTTTCATTCGCACATATTTCCAATTAAAAATGTACACATTGTGGATGAACCCCGTGCCCTCTCCTCCATCTTTTGACTATTCATCCCTTCTGCTTCTTTCCCTTTTGAAAACATAGGTAGAGAATGCAGAGGAGGGGTGCTCAGTAAGCCGGTGCACCTCAAATATCGATCTATACGTTGCAGGCAACCTTGGCTATCGGAGGGTAGATATTTGAGCTATACGTCGCCTGATCCCGAAGTTGTCGCCGTCCGGCTGAATAGACAAGCCGCTACAGCAAAAAAAAATAAAAGTCACTATTGATGTATTTTGTTCCTGCCAAAGCAAACAGACACACTCGTTCCAATCTAAATGTTTGCGAGCGACTAAATTGTGTCTCACTGAAGAGGGAGAAGCGGCGGGTTCCGCAGGCGAGGCCGTCGCACCTGCTCGCAAATGAAAATCAAGAGATGGTTCCAAATCTGTAGCTGGAGAGCCCTTCTCTAATAATAGAAGTTAAGGTCTGGGAGCAAAGGCAGAGTGTGAGAAGAGTTTTGCATTATTGGAAAGGGAGTGTGTGCCAACAAGAAACTGAGGTAGGAAAACACACTCACACGCACACACACACTGTACATCGCATCGGCTAAAACTGTCACCCATATGCCATGACATGAGCAGCAGGGACACAAAGCCACTGACTGACTGCTGTGAGTCCAAAGGCTTAGGTACCTCGGTGTGTAAATGTCAACTTTTCTTAAATAAGTCTGTAACCTTGGCTGCCACCCTGCCAAACGCTGCCCTTCTTCACCTCACATAAGGCCAGTGGATTAACACTGAGCTGTCTGAATTTTGAACATAAGCACTGTATCATAATGGTTATTTTACAGCGCCGTGTAATTCTTCAGCCCTCTCAGTAGTAGCAAATATTGTAGAAGACTCATTGTTTTCATTTCCAAAAGCAGAAACGATCTACTTTAACCTTTTTTTTTTTCTTTTTTTTTCTCCCTTTTTCCTCGCCTTACTTACGCAGAGGGATTCATAATCAATAACTTATGTATGCTTGTATGCTTTCTTCCCATTTTTCTCAACCATTTCTATGACCGGAAGCAATTTTCGGAGCTGTCAGTGTTGCAGGAGGAATCATTTACTTTAAACTGCCATTGTGTTGTGTCCTCTCGCTGCGGAAAAATACAACTTTAGGATAGGTGTGGGCATAGAGGTGAAAAATCAATTTAAATGGATGTGCCTCTCTTTTTTTTAAAAAAAAAAAAAAGTGTAAATATAGTCAGTGAAAATATGTAGTACATAAAAAAAGACGAGTTTGTTTATAACAGAGTAGGAATTTTGTAATTACAGTTGATTAGAAGTTTAAAAGACTGAAGGTAATATCATCGCTAATATCTTTACTGAAGCTGCAGTGATTTTATGGAGGCTGGCAGTGTGTGCATTTGCTGACAGGAAGATGATATACCGGCTGTAGCAAGTGCTGTCTGACAGTAAATGTCTTCCCCCCCCCCCCCCCCCCCCCCCCCCCCCCCCTCCTCCATGTTTACAGTCTTAAATGGATTATGGTCCATGGGCAGCTCCATGTTAACCTGCACACATGTCTGCTCCCGGGGTTCACATGCGCTTCAGTGATGGGAAAGAGAGCCTATAACCAGCACCTCCACGAGTGCCAGCGTAGCCTCTGGTTGAACACTAGTGTAACACTAATCACATTAGCATCGATCATGTGACTGCCCCGGCTTTGACCTTGCTGCATTTACTCTGAACTTAGATGGAGGTACACTGTAGCGTTAGCCAAGCTGCACTTCTTACAAAGCAGTTAAAGGCACGAGGCTAACGGTGTCAGTACATTAAGGGAGCGCTAATATGTGGGGGAAGTGTGTGTAGAAGCTATCACTCAGCAGGCTGTTTGCGCATTTTTGACTGCGGTTGTCACGGTGGGGTTGCGAGAGCTTACATGTTTTATCCCGCGTGTCAGTGTGATGTGTGAGGGCTGCTGCGGCGGATACCCCCTTGTAATACGCTAATATGCATTAGAATTAAGCTCATGCCTCTAAAATGAAAAACACCGGAATTAGCCGTCAAAATGAGAGCTATGCTGAAGAGAGCTGGGAAGAATGGGGGAGAGGTGGGGGTGGGGGGGGTGGGGGGGCTGTAGAGGGGTTGCGGGGGGGGGGTAATATTATGAATGTAATGTTTCTTTTCATAAAGTCGGGGATGAGGTCGCCACAAATGATTCCCCTCGACGTAAGTCCGGGAAATGAAGCTTGCTCTTTTCAACAGGGATAATTAGCCGGGCTGACAGTCGATCCCCATTTGTGACACCGATTCCCCCCCCCCCACTCCCCTCACCACTCCAGTTAGGGACTATAATCCCTCCTTTGAGGATGTGCAAGTGACAGAAGTATTTTTTTTTGTCCTTCTAGAATATTCCAGCAATTAGAGAGGGGCACAATAATACCCCATCAACTCCTTGTAATTAGCGAGCATTCGAGATGACGCAAGAGAAACCGAGAGCCTTTTTGACCTCGACAGGGGCCGAGCGGTGATACGCTTTGTGTCTCGCTGCGTGTTTGTGTGTCTCCGGGTCTCGGTATACACGACGGAGTCAAGTTAGGATGAGTAAGCAATGTGCCTCCGCTAGAGCACAAAGTGTACCCCCCCCCCCCCCCCCCCTTCATGGAAATCGCCGATTCAGCATTAATGCACGCGCGAGCACGTCGAAAGAGCCTCGTGGTGTGTGTGAGGTTGTAACTAAAACCCGAAGCCTGCGTGTGCCTTTGAAAAGTTCTCTTCACGTCTGTTGTTGTTTTCAGCTGCCAACTTGTTGTTGACTGTCTGTGTCCGGCGATGGTTATCACAGCTGATGATGCCCTTCTCTGTCAGGCCGTGACCCCTTACTCCCACTGAATTATCATCTGTCAGAGTCGGAGAAAGAGGAAGAGGGAGGGAAGGGGAGGAAGGGTACAGAGAATACAAGGGACAGAGGGTAGATTTGGCTGAGTGCCTCCAAGGTGTTTAATTGTCTTCATTGATGACCGCCCCACCTGCTCGCTTGACACACATTTTCCCAGCCAAGACATGTCACGCATAAACAAATAACTCATGCAACAAACTACGCGGGTGAGTTTTATAGGAACCGGCCAAAGCCTCGGTCTCTCACAGAAAAAACAGACCCTTAAATTCTTCATAAAATTCAGAAGATTAGCTGAGCTTAAAGCAAAGCAGCTGCTGACCTCTTATCCAAATGAGGAACATCTATTTTGACACATAAGGCTAGTTTCTAGCAAATTGGAGGCCATATATTGGTCAAACCAGCCCCAAAAAAATACCCTTCGCTATCCAATTAGAACCATTTGGTTTTGCACAAACGAGCACTGATGGACAGTCGCAGCCTAACGCAGATGAATAACGTTCAGTAACAATATAACTTTCTCTTCTACTGTCATCTTCAGACCCTCTTTCCTTCCTTGCATCATCCCCTTTTTCCTCTTCCTTGCTCCACATCTCGGTTGAATTACAGACTCCTTGGAATGAATGAATTAACAAGCTCGCGTTCATTAAATTATGTAACACGAGGAGATATATATATACGACATCTCGGGCCTTTTCGACCTTGGCTCTCTCCCTCTCAATTTCGCCGGCGAAAGAAATAAAAAAATAAAAAAATAAAAAAAGCGAAGTCACTTCAAACGATTTAGACAAGCGCTCGTGTCATTAAATTTAATTGCGTAGTGCAAGGGGGGGGGGGGGGGACGTGTTACACCCACTCCTGCGCTGGCTGCAACATAGATTTGAACATAAACACGTTGCAAAAAAGTTGGAAGACGTTGCGGTGAGGGCTCGCTGAAAAAGATCAAGTCAAAACACAACAACACAGCGTATCACTCAATTCCCCAAAAAAGAAAAAAAAAAAGAGTTGAGAAGTTTCAATTAGACGGAGTTTGAACCGTGCCAGGTTTGTGCTCTATCTCTCTCCCACTCTCCCTCTCTCTCTCTCTCTCTCTCTCCCTCTCTCCATCGCAGACAGTAGCTTTTAAAGGTCAGCGCTGTCTGTTGGCTTTATTTGAGGGTGTCTGAAGACCCATTTAAGACTGACTTTAACTTCAAATGTGCTGACCTAGACACTGCTGATCTGCTTGAGCTCAGGGTAGCATGCTGTGATTTCCTTCGCTCTAGCTATCTTACTATATTAGTCTCTCTCCCTGCTTCATTCATTTAGATTGCTTTCTAAGAACCCTGGGAAGACCTTTTTAAAATGTTAAACAGCCTGTGTACGCAATCCAAACATGTCTTTTAGTTAAGACGTAGGTATGTTTTTTTTTGGACATTATATTGCACACAAACACACACATTAGGTTTAATTGTCAAAATGTGGTTTTACCTGCATGGACCTTGCTTTAGAAAGTCATTTCACTCAAAAGATCATGACTCCGCGCTTGAAATCTTAAAGGTATTTTGTAGAAGAATGAACCTGCTTACTACTATACTTACAGCTGCCAGATCTGCAAGGTCTCTGCAAGTGTTAAAGTATGTGTTTGCACCGAGTGAAGTGTTGAATGCGAAGCCCTTGACACACAGACAGAGCCTCACGTACCGACTAGTGATGTGATGAAGTGTTGTGAAGCCGGTCTGGGGTAAAGATAGTATGCGCGCATTAATATAAGCATCGCGGCGCGCGTTCGTCTGATTCATTTGGATTCTGTGAACCCGCTACATCTCGAGAATAATTTAAAGTCTTCAAACGTAAGGAGAGATTACGGTGTGTTTATATAAAAGCGATTGTACGGCATTGAAAAGTACACCTCCCCTCCCTCATGTTTTAACCTCATAGCCAGGTATGACACTAATCGTTTCAGACCAGCATGCAGGCACCAAGGGATGAAAAAGAGACATGAAGCGGGGGGCAGGGGGGGAGTGTAATGGAAGCAAAAGAGTCAAAGAGTGAGAGTCGTAAAATGGCCAGAGGGGATGCTGTTGGCCGTGGTGGGCCGTTTGTGTGTGCCCCGTGTGTGTTTGCGTGGCAACGGTAAATAGATGTCATGCCCTATCATCCTCGCCAGCTTAACGAGCCATGGCACTCTCACTAGGTGAGGCCAGGAGGTCACGTAGGTTAGTAGTTGCTACAGTGACACACAAACACACACACACACACACGCTACAACCTTTCTTGCTCATACACACACACACACACACACATAAGCGCCCCCATGTAGACATGCTTTTAATATCAGGGGAAAATAAATAAATTTTGCTGTCTGCTTCAGAACATTAACTAGCGTGGTGAAGCATGGTATTTTAAAAGCATTGCGATTTATATTTCTTAAGGTTAACAAAATACACATATATGAAGAGGAAAAGTACAAAACTCCCACATTTGTTAGTGTTTTGGCTCATAACCCTCGAACCTACTGGGTGTGATTAAGCGGAGGTAGGAATATGTCCGGTTAGTTCCCTCTAAAGAGCCCTTAAAAGACAAATAAGCGGGTTTAGATGCTGCTTGTGCACACTCAATATGAGTATGTGTGTGCATGGAGGACACTGAAAATGTCCTGCCCCACTTCACTCTCCTCATTTCTTGGTGAGAGTAGGGAGGGAGACTCTGCTGTCCATCCCTTTCTTTAAATAGCCTTTCCCTTGGGGGGTTACTACTGGACACATGCAAAGTCAACCCTGCTAACACCGCTCACATTCTCTAGCAAATTTACCCTTCACAACACACAGCTGACACTTTTTTTTTCCCCAAGTATCAGCAGCGGTGTTAGACATTCGGGAGTTTGATGCCTCAGATTGGCCGGATCAATACTGAATCAGTACTCTCCGTTTCCACAAACCATCTTTTTTTTTTTTTTTTTACCATACATCTCCTCCTCACGTATCCTTTTCTCGCTTGTCTCCCAACCTCGCTACTTGTCCATCAAATCCTTCCGCCACTCGCTCATTCGCTCTCTTTTTTCATTTTCCTCTCCCACCCTCCACCATTGTTGCTCCCCCCCCCCCCCCCCCCCCCCTCTCGCTGGCTCACTCTACTCTCTCGATAGGGCACATCCAATTTGCACAGAGTGAGTTAGAGAGGGACGATATGAATCTTATCTCACCGCTGCTTTAATTATTCCATCTTCAAGGTACGTTCCTTTTTGAGGGGGCCGGGGTTATTAAATAGTGTCCATTTTAATCAAGGCATGCTATAGCCCCAAATTGGGCAAGTAATTAAAGTTGGAATAATAAAATTGAATTGGAGAGTCTACTATATATATATATATATATTTTTTTTTTTTCTCTGAACTGGGTTTGGTTCATTTTGCGGTCGCCAATTGGTCCTCACTGACAGGCAGAAGACCTCATGGGACTGAACTGGATTAGTTTCTGAAGGGTCTCCTTCTCATATATCTAGAGAAACTTCTCTTCCTCAAACTCCCGCTCCTTCCGGTCCCTGTGTTTTAAGACAAATGGGCCAGTAATGATACCCCTTCATCGCCTACTTTCCTCCTGGTCTGTTCTCTTCTCCTAGGTGTCCTCAGTCTTTCCTGTACTTTGTAATGAAGCATTACTGCTTCTGTCTCCAAGGCAGACAGTGATAATTACCAGCAAAGTGAAGTAGACTGCAGTGCAGCAGCTTCATATACCACAAAGACACCTTTTATGGGATTAGAGTATCCCTTTTACTATGTACCTGTCATGTGGAACAAGCGTGCATTTGTGTGTGTGTGTTTGTGTTTCCTTAGCAACATGACAAATCGCGGTGTCCAACAGAGTTTTGTTGTTTGTCAATCAATGTTCTGCTCGTTGTGTGTTACTATGAGCATAAACGAAAGCTTTTAAATGGAGCCCGTCGGTCGATGCTTGCCAGTCACGTACAGTATGTCTGTGTGTTCCTTGTTTTAAGTCATTATTTGTTTACTGGCAACTGTGCAGTTCCCTTTCCGCAAAACATTTAAGACTAAAATATGAAATCCAGTCATGTTAGACACTATATTAGGATCAGGCAATATGGCACTGTATATATCAAGACAACATACATTTCAACCACTAGAGATTTAGCTTGTATCAGAGCATTTTGGGCGATGTTGCAAACCAATAAGCAAGGCAGATGAAGTGGCATTTTTCAGCTGTTTTGCCAAAAGAAATACAACCCTGCCTGGTTATTTCATCTATTCAGTATATTCAGAAAATCTACTCTATTCATACTGCAGTATAAAATTACATACAGCATATCATGATAGAGATTTTTTATTTGCTTGCTTCCCACATCCTATCCTATCTGCCAGCGCATTGATAAAGGTTGTATCTTTCTCTTAGAGGTATACAGTAGGGCACCTTGACTCTGGGGGAAACTTTATTTGATGTTGCTTTTACAGCTCTGGGGTAGAACATGACAAAAAATGAAGGATTAAAGGTTGTAGCTGCAGTGGTATCACTCAAACTTTGCTTAAAAAGCCACCACCTAACATACACCACCACCACCATATCGCCTAACTTTGACTTCCTCCCTCTACTTTAAATGTACACACATGCTGGAGCATCTTCTTCCTCCTCACATGCCTCTTCCATTCTCCCTCAGTCTTCCTTATTTGTGCCCCAAGGTACCCATGTGCCCTATCAACTGCACTCCAAACAAACAGCCTCTGGATCAGTCAGGCTCCCTGGGATATGCCTTAGGGGAGGAGTGAAGAAAAGGAAGGATGAGGAGAGAAGGAGGAGAAGTGAGACGCGCATGGAGGAATTGCCAAAAAAAAAAAAAAAAAAAATGACGAAAGGGGTGTCAGAGAAGGGGAAGCAACAGAGGGAGGGAGGGAGGGTGCTTGCATGTGAGTGTGTACTTGTGCATATATATATATGTGTGTGTGTGTGTGTGGATGTGTTTGTGTGTGACATGCTTGAGGGATTGGGCTGCAGAAAGAGTGAGCTCATTAGTCCTGTGTACTGTATGTTTCATCTATCTTCCAGGTAAATACACCTAACACTCAACACTAGGATACCTCACACCTTGGAGTGATGAGTAATATCAGTGTGTGTGTGCGTGTGTGTGTGTGCACATACAAGTCTGCGTGTGTTGTTTTTGTAAAAACCCATTTTACTGTATCTATTTGCATATTCAGATTCATAGCCGCATGCATATGAAGTTGTTTGTTGGCAGCACCGTTTGTGTGTGTATTTGTCTGAAGCAAACAACGAGATATGTGTGTGTGTGTGTGTGTGTGTGTGTGTGTGTGACTAGAGTGGTAAGACATTCTTCACAAGCCCAAAGAACATGGATGACTCTCACTCGCTCGCACTCTATTTCTGTTGGTGTCTTGGCAGGCCTAATGCAGAGCTCTCTGTAAGCAGGTAATTAATGGGAGTGAACACTGCAGCTACGGATGGAGAGCAGGGGAGGGAGGAGTCAGTTTAGAGGAAAAGCTGAAAAATTCCGAGCGGCGGAGAGATTTGCACTCACTGTCGCGGAGAAACGGACGCCAGCCTCAACTTGACGTCGTGGATGTGAAATCAAAATGGCTGCCGTGGAGAAGTCTTTTATCCTCAGTGAATGCGCCGTTTGCTGAGTCACAGCTTAGCTCTTTAGCAACGCTTTATTAGTCATTTCACACATCTCAGTTTTCCTTCTGTCAAAGAAAAGAATCAGGTCGAGGAGGGGCGGAGGGGAGGGGTGGGGGGGGATCACCAGATGACATTGATTGACGTCCGACGGTGATGAGCAATCCTCCGCTGAACGTTAGCGACCCCCCCCCCGCCCCCCTTTCACCCTCTTCATGTTGATGCAGGTGGTTGCACAATCGACCCCCGGAGCACAAACACAGCGACGAGGTCAGCCGCGTCGCTGAAAGTCATTTAAGCTTAATGATGCGACCGCGTGCGCCACCTGCACCGGGTCCAACTTGGAAACCCGGGGCTCGCTTCTGTCCACACGCTGGCATCATTAGCCGGCTTGTGTCCACTTCCTGAGTCAAGGGTCACAATGACAATTCGCCAGTACCGTATTTAGGAACATTACCACCATCACTCACAGCAGTAATGAGGGAGCAGCAGATGGATGCCATTCTAGAAACCGCTTTTAATGACCAAACAGGGGATTGGACTCCCATCTCCAATTGGACCCTGCAGACTCTCACTCTTAAAGGGCAACTGCCAGATATCCAAGCCAAAACGGAGGCAGGAGGGCTCATTTCTACCCTTTTCCCCCCTCTTTTTCTTTTTTAGCTCAGTCTTGCTCTGGCGATTATATGCTCTCCCTTGCGCTTGTGGCGAGTGGAAACAGTAGATGAGAGGGAGAGCATTATCCTTGATTTTTCTATTTTCCTTCTGCGCAGGCTCAGTGAAGCTGGCTTTGGTTTTATCCAGTGTTGGCCATTTGGGAGTGCCTTGTGTTGCCTTGTCCTCCCCCTGAATCCCTGATTCCCCCACAATCCTCTGTTTTGTAAATGGATGCTTGTGATGGCCAATCAATACTGGCAGATTAGGAATGGGATTTAGCATTACAAAGATGGTCCCACAACATTGTAATCCTCCACCCCCTTCCCTCCCTCACACTTTTGTTAGGAGACAGAAAATACAGTATATAAATAGCTTTTATCAACATAGACAAGCTTAAAAGCTCTTTTCTGTCTCTTTTTTTTTTTCGCTTTCGCCTCTCTGCCGCCACATTGATCATTAATGCAGCCATTTTGCAGACTAATATTTCAGGTTTTTAATTGCTGCACAGAGAGGCTGAGAACAACAACATGCTTATTTCTTACTTGCTCACCCTTGTATGTTTCCAGTCGAACCACACGACAGCTACAGGACTGACAAATAGCTGTTTAGACACTGAAGTTGCGAACTGTGACCCTCAAGGGAGGAAAGGGGTGAGGGGGTTTTAGCTAGGAGGGAACGGAGGCAGGGTGCTTGCATAAGGCCCATGAGGCACTCTTGCAGTTACCTCATTTCCCCTGTTTGTAATTAGCGGCGTGTATTAGCTGTTAGCCCGGGTAGATGAGGGCCTTTCAGGACATGGAGTAGACCACTGGGGGAACGGTGCAACAGGATATCAGGCCCTTCTTTCTCTGGTCCCAGAGGGTGAGCCAGGAAAAACAGCTTAAGCAAACAGCCTCCCAGGTAGTGTCCTCATTAGCGCTATCATCACTATTAACAGCATTAGTGCCAATGTTTTGATTGCCGTCATTATCATTAGCAGCTTGAGCAGCACAGCTACCTACCAGGAAGGGGCTGGCAGTGGGGTATGGCAGGTGTTTTTAACTCAGCCCTTCGCAGACAACAAGAAGACAACAGGTTGTTGTTTGGAAGCAAACAAGTCAGTGTGTTCTATTAGTGCTCTACTGTATTTGTCACATTTTATATTAAAAGTGAAGGAGAGCTGTAAAAGCATTTCCCACGTCTCTACTTATAACTTCCTTGACCTGTGCAGAGAGTTTCTTAGCAAACCATTGTGTAAAAACTGGCAGATGACAATGAGGCTACACAAAAGTACATTGACCCGTGGGTTCAGATGCATCAGTGGCTCTGACACTGCAGAAGTGTGACACTTTTTCTTTTTTTTTTTTTTTCCTGTAATAGAACAGCATTAAGTGAAATCTCCAGGCAGTGTGAACTGGTCTTAACTGCTCTTGCCTTGTCCATATTGGCTTGATTCATGAGGCCATTGAGCCTTCCCGCAGCAAATTGCTTTTTCTCCCATAATGCCCCGCTGGTAACTGCATGGCATTATGGTCAGCCAAATCTCATGCAGCCCTGATGTTCAAACATATCTAATGAGATTCAGACTACACGTGTCACTAGCTCTCTCACTCCCCTGCCTCTCTCCCTTCTTTGTCTGAGTTTAAATCTTAACTAAAACGGCAATGTGTCTTCTAAACAATTATCTTCTGGCAGCCAATATAGTAGGTACATAAAGAAACAAGTACCCTCTTGTGAAAGAGGGATTATACTACATTCCGAAAGGAGGATAAACAAGGAGAGAGGACAGAGTGTGCGGGAGAAGCAAAGGTATAGGAGATAGAGAGCGACGGAGGGAGGGAAGAGGAGATAGTAGGGAAAAAGGGGTGTCTAGAGCAGCACAGAGGATTTGTATTATTTCCAGCATGTTGCTGTACTGAAGCACACATTTCCCAGGCCATCATGAGTGACAGCTTTGGTATCAGCAAGGGAATGTGTGCATGGGGGAACGGGTGAGCTTGCACACATGTGCAAGTGTGCATTCCCCTGTTAATGTCGTCCGTTTTGTTGCTGACCCCGATGTGCTGTGTGCACGGTTGGCCGGAGACAGCCATCTGGGAGAGGAGAGGCAGTAAGAGAGAGAGAGAGAGAGGGTAAAAAAAGAAATGAAAGAGAAAGAATCCAGGTCTGTTACATGTTCCACCCTTCAGCATATGCACACAAGGGGACTCAAAGCAGAGAGAGGAGGAGACATTGTGATAGGGACTGTGAGACCAGAGGAATAGAGAAGTAAGTCAGAGAGGTAACTAAGGGCAGTAGCTTAGTAGTCATATGAATTGCATTTGAGATCAACAGAGCAATGTCAAAGTGCCAATTTTATTTGTCTCTCCTTCCTCTCCCTCATCTCATCATTATTACATAGTAACATCTTGAATAATCACATAATATATATGGAAAATACAGGGAACAGAAACAAGAAAGATAAAAGAATGCATCAAAGATGGCAGCCTCTCTCCAGCTCATCTCTGTCTTTCTTGCTCATTTCAAATGGTCCTTTTGTGAGAACTGTGGCATCTCCCACTCCGGGCCTATGATCGGGTGGTGGCACTAACAAGCGTTCGACAGGGAGAGATTAAACACGCGACTGTCAGACGCCACACCCGACGCATTAAATTACAGCTGCTTACATGTGACATTAAGAAACCTGCCAGTATTAGACAGATCAACAAAAGAGATACAGCGAGTGAAAGAGAGGGGAGGGAGATGTGTCGCTGGATGTGATGTCAGAAGAAATTAAAGCCTTTCAACTACTTATTGACTATTATTCAAGACTCAGAAATGGAAGTGGGAGAAAGAGGGAGCAGTAGAAAAAAAAAAAAGTGACTGTTTCGAGCCTCTTCAGTGAATGTAATTTAGAGTTTGAGCAAGTCAGGAGTCACTGTATCCACATATGATGTTGATGATGTTTTGGTTGTTGGTCACTGGCAGCCTTTCATGAGAAAAATCTTGTCATAATCTTTCCTATTTGAGCGAGTACTTGTTCTACATGTCAAATGTGGCACATAACATCTACATAATATCTTAATGCCACAGTGCATTACACCCTAGAATCCGAACAAATAAAGAAATACTATGCAAATATTTACCTGAGTCTAACTGTATCCACTTTTCCTGAAGAGCATATGTTGACATTTGTACACTGTACACTCAGGGAGTGGGGTCTGAAAATAACTCTTGGCATCAACCCAGGTTACCAGCGCCTTTACAATTTTATCCTTCATTGAGGCCATTGTCAAAGCCATGGGGTGATAGCGATTGTAACCTGAAAAGAGAAATCTATGGTTTTTACACACTCAATGGCTGCCTCCCTGGTGCCTAACATTGGAGATGAATCACATTCCCCTTTAGGCCCATTATTCAGCCATTATTGGCAAGTGCTTGTGCTAACTTAATTGGACAACTTGTCTGCAACTGCCAACCCCTTGGGCTGGCCAAGACAGAGCCTAAGCCAATCAGCCTAATTGATCCAAGCCAATGGTATTAGTCACCGCTATGGTTGCTGATAGTGGAATCATTTTTGGAGAGTGTATGATGGGTTAAGTTCTGGTAGATCTGGAGAATGTTGGAGAATCGAGAAATTTAAAGAATTATTTATTTACTTATTTATTTGGCAACTTATTCCCAAGGAGTCTTACCATTGCTTGCCAGTTTTTATGCCACGAGCAGTTCACTGGGCTCCAAATCCTCGAATTAATCTGTAAAATATTGGATGTACTTCAGCCTTGGAACACGATAACGATGATAATGAAACGGCAAATGAGAACACTACACTGAAAAGACAATTGGTGATGCAAACCTTCATCTAGAAGGGCAATCTAGGCCACCCAAGCAGAGGTGTCCTCCTCTTGGCAAGACGGAAGACAAAAGAAAGCCTCCTTCTAAGTGATTCAGTGTGGTCTCTTGTCAGCAAACATCATTCCATGTCAGTAGCTTCCAAAGCCAATACGCCTCGATTGTTTGGAGAATTACGATGTTCAGATGCGCTGCCAAAGACAGAGCTTTTATTTCCAACTGATTTTAGTGGTGCAAAAAAGGTGAAAGTCAGGGGTACATGGGTAGAAGGCAGGGCCCAACGAAAGAGACTTGTCCTTGAGTAAAACTTTACGACTCCTTGTGTTTTCTGTTAAAGTGCTCACAGTGAAGACGGATGTAGTGTTCATTGGTCCTGAAGGAGAAGAAAGGCTTCGACACCGAATAAAAATAAATAGGACAAGGAATGAAATGCATTTAGAGCAGCGTATTCAGATCAAATGAGCTCATCGTCTTTGTAAGATGTAAGAGGTACAAGTGAACTGTTGTGCGATAAGGTATTATCTAATGGGTGCGGGGATGGAGGCAAGAGTCTTCAGCAAATGGGTTCAATCAGCTGAACCAGAGTCCTAATGTTGTGTCTTCCGCATATACATCAGCAACAAAGTCAAAGGAAAGAAAGAGGAATAGAGAGGGAGAAAAGATAGAGGGGCACTCAGCGGGCATTTTAAACACTTTGGTGTTAAGCAGACACATAATGATTCTGGTCCTATCAGTCCAGCTGGAGCCAAAGACACATTTACATTCAGCTGCTGATTAGAAACATAAAGAAGAAGAATGTCAGGGAAAAAAAAAAAATCTGTGCAGTTTTGAGATTTCTAATCACACACTCGCGCTTTTTGTGAGCCTACCTCTTCAAGTGGAGACGTTTTTCGATAGAGTAAAAAGAGTACCTTTGAATTCGATCTGCTTTTGATCCCATCTGGCAACTCCCAAATATATGGGGGTAAAGAAAGAGACAGAGAAATAAATAAATAAAGCGGGAGAAGAGGAGTCGGGCTCGTGTGTGGACGCCTGCTGTCAGGTCCTTCTGTCAGTGTGAAATATTGCTGATCCCACCACACTTCCAGTGGGGAGGTGCTTGTAATGATTCAGTCCATGCGGGGGTTCAAAATGTCATCTGTCTCACCTACCTCCGAGTGTACTGGTGTCCTCTAAGCACAGAGTTCTACAACATAGGGATGTCATTTAGAGGGATAAGGGTAAAGGGATTTGTTTATGGAGGTATTTAAAGGCAAAGCTATTATTAGCAATGTTCAAGAGCTAGCAAGGTGGTTGCATCAAATGCTGTAATTCATTCAAAAAATGCCGATTAGCGCCGCAACATTAAGCGTGACCATCAACGTGACTTCGCAGTGCAATTCAGCTGCTTCTCGTGCTAGACTGATACCTCCTGAAGGAAACATCATTTCATTCCCTTACACAAGCAAAATGTTGACTTTGTAACAGCCCTCTTCCATCCAAAGAGAAATTGACTGCATTTCAGACGTTAATTACCGGTGGCAGGGATCACGGCTGCGCTTGCCTTTCCAGCAGGCCAAATTCCAACTCCTTTTCGCTTGCGCGCTTGACCCCTTATGCACCCCTGCTGCTCCTCCTCAGCTAATCGATAACCTGCCCTGATGAGTGGAGACTCCCTGTCACCAGCTCCTCAGCCAGTGGAAATCAATAAAAAACAATACCCATCTACATCCATGAGCTCAGAGCCCATTTGTTTTTCCTGTTTACCAGTGGCGGGTGCTATTCTATCAAAATGCCTTTAAAACAAAGAAGGGGAAAAAAGTATGAGAGTAAGGAGAAGTGGAGGGGGGGCAGTATTCAAAAACAAACATAAAGAGAGATGCTGCTACTTCGGCATCTGTTGGAGAGAGTTCAGTGCACAGATGGCAAAGCTTTAATGTCTGTTGTTATTAAAATGTCAGTGTTCAAATGTATTTAACTAGTTAAGAATCGTGTCAACTTAAACAACTAATCTTTTGTCTGTTTATCTCCTCCAACAGTCACCACAAGAACAGTCATCCAAATCTAAATATACAACAATGATGCCACTGAACCAACCTTACCTCTCCGCATTGACCAGAAGAATAACCTCTAAATCTGGTGATCTTTTACTGAGCTGCCTCATATGTGACAGTATTGTTTATCTTCCCTCCTTACAACAGATGTCACGGCCACAGCCATTCAGAACCTCCATACATACTCTAATTTTACATTCATATGCTGGCACAGAGGAATGTGTATCTGCGTAATATGCTCTCTAGCTTGTTTGTGTCAGTAAATATGCGCTCACTTTCAGGAAGATGGCCTAATCCATACTCAGCTGTTAGCGGCTGATATGTTTGTTGTGTATTAAATATTTGGTAGGTTTCCCTGCTTTTGCGTACGAGATCCACAGCTCCAATCGATTGGTGGAGATTTAGTAACCGGAATGCTTCTGTGTTTGAATGACAAAATCTGTGCATAGTGTCGAAGATTGGTTGGCGCGTTCGTATGTCGTCGCACTCCCACACATGCAAACACACAAACAGAAAAAGCTTTGTTTAAGGCAATTTGAAGGATGACACAATATGCTCTATATAATGCACTGTGGGAAATAAAGAAACAGATAAATAAACTAGTACTGTATGTACTGTACAACCAGCATGCATCCTTAACTTGTGCATTTTGGCTCTGGGGAGCTTACTTGCAAGACATGCTTTACCCCCCACCCTTTCTTTTTTTACCCTGGACAAGGCGTTTCATATGACACACTATAGCATATTTATTTATCCTATGCAGCAACACAGTAACTCCCAAAAAATATAGGACAAACACAATCCAAGAATAGATGGCGTTTCATAGCCTAAGCTTATTCCTTTGATTCTCGCTGAGGCTCCCTCACTACTAAATCCAATGAAAATGTGATTTATTTCTTCCTCTTCCCCTTTTTCTAATTTATTTCACGAGCATCATAGCGGACAACTTGTCTCAGAGCTTGGTCAGCTTTAAGCAAGGTACAGGGAATGAAAATCAAGTTGCGTAGAGTATTTAGTGACGAGTGGGGAGGGGGATAAATAGTTTGGACACACCAGTGACTGCACCTCCTTGCCCAGAAATGGTCAGGCTGACCCGCAGAAACAAACCGAGGAGTCATTATCTCCTGAGACCAGAGTCGGCTTTTTTCCCCCCTCCTTCGACTGTGTCGGATTCACATCAATTTAATACGCTCCCGCCGGCACTCAAATAGCATCTCTGTTTCTTCTGGACAGATTTGAAGACTAATCCCATACTTTGGGCCTAATACAATTAAATGGTATTGAACCGATGCGTCGTTCCATACATCAGTTCCCTTCCAGTGAGTGATAGAACCCACTGTTTTGCTGCAGGCCTAGGAAAGACATATGAGCTGGGGTGAAAAGGTTATGATTGTGGCTCGGGGTAGGTCCAAGAAATGAATCTTGCGGTGCCCAAATGTAAGAAACCAAAAACCATTATACAGAATGTATACAGTATATTACATTCATCTGCCGGTAACAATCTTATATTTTCATGTCTGCTCTTGTAATTTGAACAGGACTGATGTTGCAGAGTCATCTGATGAAAACGTATAAAACTCCAAGTGTCTCATAAAGCGAAAAATAAATGAGCAGCATGCTGCAGCTTGAGAACAGAGATCCAGCAGTGTTTTGTCTTGTATAGCTGGGTTTAAAAGGCAAATCCCACAGTATGTTTATGGGCCTATATACTTGAATCAAGCATTGTCAGTGACTTAGCAGGCAGGAATACTAAGTTCAAGAGAGAGACAGGCAGAACTAGAGTGCTGAGGAAAGGCTTTTTGATTGATAAACAAGCTACAAGGTGAGGTATTGTACAAGAAACAACTGATTTTGTGTTAATTTGTCACTCTAGGAACTTTCCTGTCTAGACAATAGAAAATAAATGTCAAAATGAGTGAAGAGAAATGCCTTGCAGCATGATTTATAGCTGATAATATGAGCTCCACTTATCAAGAGGGGAAAAAGTACAGTTTTGTTTTTTAAGGTTGCGCAGGTAGCTCTCAGGTGACAGTTTATTCTTCTTTGTTCTTCGGACACTCGTAGTTGGAATGATGTGGCCTTGTGTTGAAAGATTTGTACTAAAGCAGCTATTCATGGTTTAGCATTTGCAGTTGTTTGAAAGATTTAAAATATGGCTTTGAGAAACGCAAAAACGGTCTAAGTCTGTTTTCAAGGTCTGGCCACAGGTCCAGCAGGTGATTTTCAGCCGTTGGTAACGCCGCGCACAGACCCTCCATCATTTTGTGCCTGCTGTCAGTGAGAGGCTGCACACTGTGCCCTGACAAGACAGAGAACATTCATAAAGTTCCTGCAACGTCTCAGCAACCTTGACAGAACGCGGTGTGTGTGTGTGTGTGTTTTTTTTTTTTTCCTCTAAACTTATCTCCAGAGGCAGGAGTTGAGGGGAGTTCTGCTGTTCACAAGTAGCCTAAGAGCACCTGCCACATTCACGGCGCAAAGACGTCAATAAATCTGGCCACTAATGTACCGCAGAATCTTTTTCTCTCACTCTCTCTCTCTCTTCCTCCGCTTCTAATATTAATGAATGCCAGCTGAATGCTGCCATGGGCAAAGATAGAAACATGTTCTTTCCACTATGCTAACGTGAGCAAGGTTATAGCTGCTTCCTTATTCTGAGTGGAATTGGAAAATAGTTCACTTGGCTAGCAAAGGTTTATTGCAGAGCTATGGGTAAGTATTAGCCGAATGATAGGCAGGAATTAATGAATATCCTTTCAGGATGGTTATTATTGAAAGCTGAGCCAGTGAACTACCCAGCACCCAGGAAAGTAATTCTCTGAGCTGAATGATTAAAAGCTGTAATGAAGAGAAATTGGTTAAATAATAATGAGTTAAACCAGTGTAAAAATATACGTTTTTCACCACTTCCAACCCGTTATGAGAGGAGCGAAATGGGTTTACGGCACATGAAACCTTGAGGTTATTTTTAGAGGCCTCCCTTTCCCTTGCAACTCAGCAGTTGTAGCAATGAAAGAAACTCTCGATTCTGTATTCTTCCCCCAAAAGAAATTGTGATAATGAGGCTTCACCAGCGACCATGTGCCCATTAATATTTGATGCATCTGAACACACACACACACACACACTCACAGAGCCACAAGCAGCCTCTTAAAAATACTATACACAACATATACAATCTAGGAAAATCTCAAAGCTGTCACATATAGATGTTGTGTAGATCCTGCGTGTGTGTGTGTTGCTCAATCTTCTTAACGCTTCTTGTTGCTCATTTCCCGCCACTCCAGCTGTCTTTAAGAGGCGACGTCAAATCATCAGGGAGTGTGTGTGTGCGTGCGCGTGTGTCTTGATATACTTGGCCTATATCCTGTTGTGATAGTCACATGGCTTCTCTGAGACAGCAGTCATTTGTTACTGTCCTTTTAATCATGCTAATGCAACCTCTCTCTCTCTCTCTGCTCACAGAAAGCCGACCAAACTCACACACGCATCGGCGTGAACACACACTCGACATGTGCACAGACATTAAAGAAAAAATAGAGAAAGAATGGGATGCCCAGAGTCCCCTAAGGCATATGAATATCTTGAGTAGAGAATTCTATAACTCTGTATCTTTGCATGCCTGTGGGCACACTTAACACACACTCGTACACGTATTCACACAAATGGACGCACACGTTCACGCACGCAAACACGGGAGGAACAGACGACGAAGACGCTACGGTATTGAATCAAATTAAGTGGTAATTTTGTAGCACCAGAGCGCTGCCGCTGTCTTTTCCTTACTACCGTTTTCTCGAGTGCTGCACTGTATTAGTATTCTACTCAGACGCTACTCCGCTTTCTTCTCCTTCTCCCCTGCACTCCCATAGCCTCTCTCTCTCCTCCTGGGAGTTGAGCCCAGTGCATGTTAAGTGATAGGGCTTCAGAGTCTTACCGGCAGGGGTGTGGGTGCCACATAGCGCGCTGTGTAGGAGCCGTGTATCTGGGGGAAGAGAGGGAGAAGGGGGGCCCCTTTTAGTAAATCCACCCACCCGTGTAAAAATGATCAATCTCATGAATTTGCCAATAGGGAGTCATTGGCCGATCAGCAGAGACATAGGCAGATAATGAGAGAAATAGGGGGCGGGATTGGAAGGTAAAAAGAGAGAGGAAGGGGAGGGGTGTGGGGGGGGGGGAAGAGTGATTACAGGGACAACAGGGAAGGAAATATTCAAAGGTATTGAAGGGAGAGAGGAAAAAAAAATGGAGAAAGATTGAGCAAGCGTGAGAGAACGGATTAGTGAAGACAAAAGAGCAGGTGAGTCTTGATAGACAGAGTTGCCATGAAAGAGAGAATGTGAACATCAATGTCTGCGCAGATAGGAAAGAGAGGAGAAGGGGAGGGAGGGAGGGAGGGATGGAGGGAGGGATGGATGGCGAGAGAGAAGAGAGAAATGGGCCATGTTTTTTTCCCTTTCACGCTTTGTGTCCCCCGTCTGAAAGCCAGCAGCCCGTTTTGGCGGCAGTGGAGCAAGGTACATGTTTGGGGTTCTTTTTGTCAAGCGTGAGCAGGTCCCGGTGAGGTAGTGACAAGAGAGAGAGAGAGAGAGAGAGAAGGGGGGGGGGGGGGGGTTAAGGGGACTGAAAAAATGCCTGTCCTAAATTCAAGGCCTGGTACAGCCTAAGGGTGATTCCTACACTACCAGGCGGTGTGGTATGTAAATGTCATAGGATTCAACAGAGCGAGAGGCTGTCTTTCTCTGTTCGTTTGACAGGACATGACAGGGCAGGGGGTGCATCTCTCGCTTGTGTTGGTGTCAACACGAACACATTGGGTTTGACATCCATGAGTAGGGCTGCACTTAGATGCAACTCGGGGAAAAACCGGAAAAGTAACACAAGATACATTCCCAAGAATTGTATCAAATGTAATTGATATAATACTCTGCGTGTGGGCAGCTCTGTTCACATGTTTTGTGCACTTTTACCCCTAGATTCCAATCTTAATGCTATAATATACAATTATATTTTAGATGGAGTGCTTCTAACTTTGTGCAACAGTGCATAGAGGCCCAACACGATGATTTTGTGCACCAAATGAGGTCAATAAAGAAATGGGTTTTCTGGTTTAGGGTGGAATAACTTCACTGGCCCGCACAGAGCCGTGACCTCAACCCCATCTAAAACCTTTAGGATGAGCTGGAACGCCGACATGCGAGCCAGGTGGTGTTGTCCAGCATCAGTGCTTAACCCCCGCTAATGTTCTTGTGGTTAAAAGGGAGCAAAATCCCTGCAGCCAGGTTCCAAAATCATGTGGAAAGCCTTTCAGAGGCGAGCGGAGGCTGTTATAGCAGCATATTAACGCCTATGAGATGCTCAGCAGTCACATAAGAGTGTAAAGCTTGGTTGTCCACAAATGTCACAAATTCAGATGTCCATATACTTTTGCGCATTAATTTAGAGTTTGACTTCTACTGTTTGGTTAAGTTCATCTTCTCTGTATTCTCAACAGGTGCACACATCAGCAACACAAACAGGAGCTCTTTTTAAAATCCACCGCACATGTCCACTAACAATTCAGTGAATAAAGCTGACATTATTCAGCTGGAATCTGAATAAACGTGCATGCAGCGTGTGTGACCTTAAAGAGGGGAGGTTTGGAGAATCGCAGCATAAGGAGAAGAAAGTGAATAATTCTTTAAAGTGTAGCCTGAGGCACATTAGCATGTGCGCTAGCTATGGCGGCGCGTGGCTTTTTTTTTCTTTTTCTTTTTTTTTTTTTTTTCTCTACAGCACTTTTAGCACACCCCGTTTGTCAGAGGGAGGCATCATCCTTTATCGGCACATTTCATGTTTCCCAGAGGACTCTGTGAAGCGGGTGATATTATTGAGGAGCGCTGAGTCTTATTAAATTCCCAAGCATATTACCAGTCTCTCTCTCTTTCTCTCTCTCTTTCTCGTACACACTCGCATCTCTCTCTCTCTCTCTCTCTCTACCACTCACTGATTATGTTTCTCTCTCTCTTAATTTGGTCGCACACTCCACTGTAGCTCAACGAGCCGCCCCCCCCTCACTCCATTCCTCTCTCAAGAGGAAACAAAGGAAGTAAATACATATTATTACTTTTTTTCTTTTTTTTTTCTCAAATGACGCTCATCAGGTACTAACACAGCCTGCCCTTCCGTAGCCCTAGACGCTCATATGACTCACTCACTCACTGTATATGCCAGAGTCTCATCTGTTCTCTCTCTATTCTTGGTGATTTCTTTTCATCAAAGGACAGAGACAATGCTAATCTTTCAACCAGTGAACTGGATAGAAAGCAAATTCTCTGTCAGCTATGCTAGGATTAAGTTAGGAGTCATCAAAAGGATTTTTAGCCTTTTTTTTTTTTTCTCACACTGGCTTCTCCGCATAGAAAGTGATAAATCCACTACTATTAGTTTAATATCATTTCACAATGACTACAACTTCTTTCTTGAAAGCTTTCTTCGTGATAAGAGTTTTAATGGCGCCAAAAAAATGAGTTGCAAGCCTGTTTCTAGGCTCCACACATGACAATAGAATGTGCTAGTATGTACAGTAATGGTAATAATGAGGGTGAAGTGAGCGTACATCTTCACTGCCCCTCGAGGGAGCTGAAACTTCCAGGTTCTCCGTTTCCTCATGTACTCTTTGCTCATAGTCTAAGAGAATGAGTGCGACTTTGCACCCGGCGTATTTATCAAACACGGCTTTTGCCGTTTTTTATGATGCTGACACGGGTGGTGATGCCTCTGTCTTCCTTGCTGCAAGGAAAGCCTATTTACATATGACCTTGCATGTGGCAATTGGTGGAACAGGGATTCGCAGAGTTTTATTTTGCTGGAATGATGTGCTTTTAGCTTGGATGTGACAGCAGAATATGAATATGAAAATATGAAAAGAGCAGTTGAGTCAGCGCGGGTCGTGATATTCATGAGGATTAGACATAATGTGTTTACTAGTTTGGGCGCCGACTTTACTGCATATTATGTTGATGGACTGAACGGTATGTGTGGGCTGTTTAAATGTACATATGTGTCTCGTTTTACATATATCGCACATATTGTTCTTCATATGTATAAATGATAACCTGTCAGTAGATACCAGGATGATTTCAAGATCTTTCCCTGTCAATATTGTGAAAATAATAATTCTGCCTCCACTGGGGCACAGTTCATGTTTCCATGTGGTTTTGTGTACTACACAGGAGAGACAGTAAACAGCGATGTCGGTGTATGTGTGCGGCCACGCATGTGAGTCAGTGCTGAAGGTGTGCATCTGGGGGATAGCACGCATAAAGTAGTCGAGGCCCTTGAGGAATACCACTGTCTATGAACCATGGCACAATATCCTGTCTGTATCACTCATACATAAGCCATGCTGCATTCATTCAGAGAGAAAGCTAGATACATAGGCTTTAAGAACTTCATCCCCGTTGTATGTGAGATTGTGTGTGTGCTGTCAAAAAGTGCTTGATGCTGTGAAAATTGGATGCGGAAAATATCCTGTCTGCGCTGCATTTTTAATGGGGGACCACGCAGATGCAGGAATTATCATCCAAGCACTCCCTCCAGCCCTCAGTACCACGTCATGCGCGGCGCCCAAACATCTTTGCACCTCCAGGCTGAACTCAGTCGTCGTCTGGATCTGCTTTGGAGTCTTCCAGTCATTCGTGGAAAAGTTCTATTTGTCTCTTAAAACGCTGTCTCTGAGCAGTGACAACTGATATGAAGCATCGCACAATACACAAACATTCCATCACGGGGGTGAGACTATCGGTGTCTGGTGTATATTTTTCTGTTCTCTTGTAGGAAAATGAGTCTGGCCTTTGGGGCTTTATTGCCCTAATCTGCAGTCCAGCCCGCACTTCTCCCAGCGGTGATTGATATTTAGAGACATCGGTGGGACAAAAACAGTTTGAGTTCTGACGCTCATGAAAGACCCATCAGCTCCATCGTCGATCAATGTGAATAAATATTTCCCACAACCCAGAAGCATTAGAATCAAGGACGGGAAAAAAAAAGGCAGACAGAGGAAAAAGGAAAAATCAATTGGTCGAGAGCTTTGCTAAAAAGGGGGTGGGGAGCTGGTGGATGGGTAGAGGGGGTAGAAAGGGGGGAAAAAAATAGGCCTGTCAAGCTGGGTGAATAATGAAGCATGTTTTCTGTGCTTCAAAGGCAAAGGAGAAAAGGCAAAGTGAAGTTATGCTACATACTTGGTGTCATAATGTCAAATTAATTTGAGTATCATATGAGCCAGAAATAAGGTACAGTGTGGAGAAGTGAATATGGGGGCTTGTGAACTCTTTAAGTATTAATTTACAATCTTCAAGTGTCTCTTTAAGGTGTAATCGGTATTTGTACAAAATATCAGTAGGGGTTCTCAAGTATTGCTGATCAATGCCAGTATACTCCCCTGTTACAGTTTGGTTGCTGAGAATTAAAGCTTCTGTATAGGCAGGCTAAGCCGGCTCTGTGTATGTGCTGGAGCTTCACCCCAGCTCCAGCCCTTAGCTTAATTCCCCTTGAAGTAGCTACACTACGCTATGCGCCATGATTGTTCTCCAGAACACGAGTAAACACCACTGCAGCATTTGAAAGGACTGTCTTAGACTCTATCAATGATGCAGATATTTGGACTTGAATTTTAACCCACTTATTTTACCCCCAAACTGGTAAACAACCTATCTTATGATGTTAGCCAAATGTGCGGAATAGCTATGTTTATTAGTGATGCAACATAACATACATATTAGCTCATATATGCTAACATTTAGCATATATCCAATTGTCTCCTTGCGCCTTGTTTTTCTAGCTGCGCGTCAGTTTCTTAAAGGATGAAACAGGCCTACATAGATGAAACTGAGGCATGCTGTCTTAATATTTGACTGCTAGCTTGGATGTTGTGCTACTACTTTACATGAGACTCTGTGGAGACACCGAGTAGTTACATTAATCTAGCCTCTACTTGACAGGTTGTACGCTTTTAAGTTTTAAAATCCTGAAGAATTTGCTCAAAAACAAAACAATCCAAATCTTTGTGGCTGAGTAGACACATTTTCCAGTGTTGTTGTAGTTTCCTACACCTTCCACTAGATGCTAATAAAGAGTCCTGTTATACTGATTCCACCTTTAAGCTAACCGAAACTGAGTGACCTCATGTTCTGTCGAAGTAGAAATAATAATTAAAGTCTACATTAGACTGTAAATAGTGCACAAATGTATTAAAGGCTTAATGTAATCAGGCACTCACAGAAGATGCTGACAAACTTGCTGTGATTTTAATCATTAAGTATGACTGTGTACTGCATTTAGCTTAAAACTGACTTCATCTCTAAGACAGTGATGCCACTCATGTCTTATACCCAACAATTTTCAACAAAACATAAAGAGAAGCTGAGTGTTTATATTCCTTAGCTGCTGCTTACCTGTCTAAACCTCACCCACCCATGATATGAATCTCTTTCACCTTGTCTATCTCTCTCACTCACTCCTCTCGTTATTTTGATAGGGGATCTATTTGGTTTAAATTGACTCATTTTGTCAGTGGGAATCGGAGCAGGGAAACTGAAAGAGGGAAAAACGGGCAAGGCTGCTGCTGCTTTGATCCCTCTGACAGGCAGCGTGAAAAGTGCATTTCATAAAGGATGTTTGCCTGTGATGAGCCCGCCAGAGTGACAAATTGGGCCCCTGGTGCTTTAAATAATACACTGTGTATGTCTCCAGCCATGACGCTGTAGTTCTATATTGCTAAAGTGGCCTGTTAAGAGGGGTATGTGTCGTGGCTTGAAAGAAGGGCATGGTTAGTGACATAAATCCAGAGCAGGTTTCACTTCCAATAATCTCCCTTTCTTGTTCATCCGTGTGATACATGCGAATATTTAAAAGGGAAACTTGCTTTCAAGTGTCCACTCGCATTCAAGTCTAGATTTGGAGCTTCAGGGATAGGAAGCGACTTTTGAGTGATGACTGAAAAGAGCCTTGTTGTCTGCCTGTGGCGTTTGTTGCTGGAAACACAACCGTGCACTGATGAATGTTTAAGATGTGTTGATGTGTTGATGTGGTGTGCCACTGTCGCTGACAACCCCTTAGCTGGTGAAGCGAAGCGAGGAGGAGATGGTGAAAATGTTCAGATGAGCGTTTTTTTTTGCTTCCTCACACTGCATAATTTGACCCAGCATGCAAAACCTCTTAGTGATAAGGAGAAGAGGTGGGTTATGTGCACATAGTAGCTTCGTATAGGATGTTACGAATCAAAAAGTATGAATAAGATTACAAAGAAAAACAATGTGCAGACCGTACACCGTACAGATCTCTCGAATGACAGGTGTCACCGGGGTCTTATTCATCAGAAACCCTTTGTAAGCCTCTTGGTTTTATAAATGCTCAGCTGCAGATGGTCCAACACCAGGCTTGCGTCTCCTCCTCTCTCTCTCTCTCATGGATGCATCCCAAAATGGAGGAATCATCAGAGAAAATCTGGAGTCGGCATGACCCGCCGTTGAGTCTCAAGTCAAAGATACAGAGTGAATAGGGAAGGTGACAGCACACTGCCTCTCTGCAGCAAATCCAATATACTGCTCCAGGAGGGAACAAACTGTGGCCTATCTGCGAGATAGTCTATAATCCAGGACACCTTGGCGTTATCAGGCTGTATCGCTCTGAGCTTCTGCCTGAGCAAGAGTGGCTGGATAGTGTTTAAGGCACTCCAGAAATCAAAGATCACGATTTTCACCGAGCGCAAGCCTCTCCTAGTGAGAACAAGCCAGATATATGATGACATTTTGCCATCCTACACTATATCTGGACATGTTTTGGGCAATATGACTAGTATGCAAATGAGTATGATCAAGACAGCTCCATCAGACGCCTGCCATAGTGTAGGATGAGGCCGTCATGCTGTCACTGAAGTCTTTGCTTTCATTCTTGAACACTCAAACACTGTGGGAGGTTTTACACAGCACAGGCACCCTGGCCAGACTCAAGGATACATTAAAGAGGTGCTGGAGAACCTGTTTGCTGACTGGCACATCCTTTTAGCACTTTCATCAGCACTGCACTGTGCAGAGCCATTGATGCAGTTGGTTTTCAACCCTCCCAGTAGGTGTCCTTCTGTCCTTAAGGGAAAATTCTCTTAAAACTGTCTGATTACGTGTTTGGTTATTACGCTGTAAAGATGTGTCTGGGAGTGTTGCCACATCCCAATATCTTACCAATTAAGCCTGTAACTCACACAGAGAGGGGCAGATAGGAATGATGACTGAGACTGCAAACATAAGACTCAAATGGCAGACAGATTTTTTTTTTTTTTTCAGTTTTATTGTAGCTGAAGAGAGCACCGGTGCTACGGCAACAGGTGTCCACAATGTTGAATCCACTGTTAACATTCAGGCTCACAACTTTTAATCCCCTATTGTAGAGGAGAATTAGAATTAGTCATTATTTTTTACATGTATAATGTTCACAGCTACCACAAAATGAAACTTAATGCAAAGACTTTGCACACAAACTAGCATTCCTCCATCTAAATCAACCTGTCGGCTGTTTCTCTCAGGGTTTTTGATGTACAACACAAGACTCCATCATGTTTTTTTTTTGAACCTTTTGAAACACACAATTTGCCTCCTCAGCTCCGAAGTGGAGCTCACTGTTCCTGTTTATGAGCGTGTATGCTGAAAAACTGAAAGCCTGTCCCTTGAGGTCAGCATAATTACCCCCACCACATTTCCACCACTAGCTTTCCATTAAGGTCGTGACTCACCATGCCCAGCTCGCTCCGGCCTGTGTGCTAGCAGCTGAGAGCTAATTGCCACAGGATGACAAGCATGGTAGATAGTGGGTGTTATTTGGCTGACTCACAAGCTAACTAGTTAGCTCTCCACTGCTGACTACTTATCACAAGTGGAACCTTGGTTTTAGATATTAGGTGCTGATTGAACACGTTCTATATTTGGGCAGCCTTTTATTTTATTAATTTTCATTTTACTGTGCTGCTAACATAAAATAAGTAGTTGGTTGGTTCAATTCACTGCATGCATACAACATAATTTGCGGTATGTAGGTCATACATAGTTTTTCTTGTAAGAAGGACACATAATCAAATTCTAATGCAAATTTGCTGCTACTGCTATGCTGTTACTTTGCCAAGTGGTACAATACTTCATAGTTAAAGCTTCACATTTCCACCGCTGCTTAGAGGTGAACACGTGCGGAACATCACCGTTCATTTGAGCCATCAGATTACAAAAACAAACTCACCAAGGCCGCAGTTGTTGTCATATTTTCTTTTATTACTCAAGTCATCTTCGCAACCGTACCACCGCGGACCTACAGCGTAGCCATACAATCCCATGCTTTAGATGTTTGCTATAGTATGATCGGTAAAAAGCACAAATCACAGACTTTTTTCTCTCTTTTTTTTTTATTTTAGGGAGTATTTAATTGAAATTGTATTTTGACAAATAACCATTTAATGGTGTAAAACAGGCTATTGTGTGAGCGCGCCTGGGAGTGTGCGATAAGAGTAACAGTGGAGGAGAAGCAATGACACTTCTTTTTCTAAAGACTGGAGAGAGAGAGAGAGAGAGAGAGAGAGAGAGAGAGAGAGAGAGAGCAGATGATGTGTATGTGTGTGAGAAAGAGAGAATTTAGAGGAATAGTACACAATAAAAAAAAAACACATTAAAAAAAAAAAAAAAAACTGATTTAACCCCTCGCTCACACACTCACAGTAGCTCAGTAAGCCCTACCATTTTCTACACACCCACCACCCCTTCATCTGTATTCTGTGTTTGTCTTATCAAATAATACTGTGTGCTTGTCTTCTTGTCTGTGGCTGGGAATGCCGAGCATCTACACACAAGCTTCACACACACACACACACACACACACACACGCTGCATGGTTAATGTGGGCTTGCTACGGCGCAAAAAAAAAAAAAAAAAAAAAGCGGTGGTGTCTGTGTGCGGTGTGAAAACGAGCTGAGACTGCCATATTGTTTTATCGGTCGCTAGCAGTGTTGCATGTGTGCACCATAGCAGAGCAGCTAATGCTAATCCTTACGGGGCTTCCAGAGTATTCTGTATAAGCTCAGAGTGCCATGCTGAAGAAAAGAGCACATAAACAGAAGGGGGGGTGGGGGTGGGGGTGGGGGAGGGGACGGTGACACAGTACTTTATTTTATACTGTAATTGGGTATTTCTTCAAGCATAACAGAATTACATATAGTAAGATGTGAGTTGTAGCTTGCAAAGGTGATTATAAGTGTTACGCTTTATGGATAATATGAATGCCTGATGAGAAAATCCCCCTTTTTTTTAAAGATTTTGTGGATTTCAGAGCATAGTTAGGAAGTATATTTGAGTTAGGTGTTGTTTTTTTGTAGTCTTGTGTGGCAGCAAGCCAGCGCCGTCCTTCTTATTAGCAGAATGGATGAGTCACTGTGCTTCTCTCCTCTCCACATCACGCTGTTGTTGTTCCACTTATAGAGGAGGTTAAGGGTCAGAAGTGCTCTGAGGACACGGCCCGTGGTGTCTGCATTTATGTGATTACACGTGAGTCGAGAGGCGGAGGAGGGAAAACACGCTTCCGGTTAACGGCGGCGAACCACCCGCTCGTACGAGAGGCTTCATCCGCCGGCGCTGTGTGCACACGCGTGCCAGATGAACGAGGGAGCGTGACACGCGGGGGACACTTTATTTATGGGGGTCTTCGGCTTGAGTGCTGACTGTTGAAACGGGCAGAGAGAGAGAGGTAGAGACGCACAGAGAGAGAGAGAGAGAGGATGTGTGTGCAGAGGGGAGGGAGAGTGCAAGCCACATTTGATAATTGGCTCAGAGATCGTCACCAGAATGAAATTATGCTAGTTAATCTCTCCTCAATTAATTACCTCAGGAGCAGGCCGCAGTACATTCATTATTCCAGAAAGAGTATTGACCCTGCTGAAAGAGAAAAGCCGCCATATCATACCCATGATGCCTACCTGCATTTGTTATTGTAAACGCCGGTTAGCGTATAGGCAGCAGCTAAAGGAGGGGGGAAAAAATGAGAGGGAAGTGATGTCATCATTTAACCTAGAAAATTTCTCCTATAAGTAGTGGACGGCCTCGTGTGTGTGTGTGTGTGTTTTTTTTTTTGTGTGATGCTGAGTCTTTGTTCCACACAGAGGTTGGGCATCTCGAGGAGCGAGGCAAAAGGAGGTGACAGCTCATTACAAAACTCGATCAGGGCTCTGTATCTTTTCCCTCCCTTCTCTCCCTCCCTCACTCACTCTCCCTCTCCTTTCCATTTTTCTTTGCGCCCGTCCTGCACCTCTCAAGGCATGGCGGGGTTAGTGGAGGGGAAGGGGGGGGGGGGGGGGTTCCAGATTATTCCCTTAGTTGCCCTTGCCAGGCAGTAAATACTTCAAGAAGCTCAGAAGGCGGCAGAGAATAGATCACCTGCTGCCACTTTCAACAGCGTTCCTCCAGCTGGCCTATAAGCAGCACTGCTAAAGCGGGAAAAAAAAGGTTACTGCTACGTGGGAGAGATGTTACTCGTGCAAACAAGCACATGTGGGTCAAGTAGGGGCCTTCTTAACAGAGTGAGGATTGTGTAAACGCATTAGGGATGAACAGATATTTTTTTATGCATTAAGACATTATGTGATTAAGACAGAAAATGTGTTATTTTCTGCTCCCTTAGTCAAATTGGCCTCCTACTTACATGATCTGAACTGGACTAATAGGGGTTATATTTTTGAGGTTTGGATTCAACTTACTGCTGCACTGAAAGAAAAAAAAAAAAAAATCTCCACTGCTGACGTTAATGCCATCAATTAATGCCGTTGCTAGCGGTGCACGCCATGACTTGCGCTTTCAAAAAGGTCATTGCTCCCCAAGACTCCCCCCCCCCTTTTGTTCTCATTTTCCCCCCCCCTTGCACCACTGCGTATCTTTCTCTCCTCCGTCCCCCCCCTCCTTAATTGTCTGGCAAACATCTCAGCGAGAGAAAGACAAATATCGCTTTTTCCTGTGGATATTGTTCTGTCTGAACTCGCCGTCACGGCATTAATAATTTAGCACCTATTCTTTTTTTTTCTCTCTCTCTCTCTCCGCTCCTTTCTCTCAGGAACACTTCCTCCCTCACCTTATTTTCTCCTCTCGGCCGTTCTCCCCTCCTTTCTTCTTTTTCCTCTCTCGGTTTCCTTCCCTCACCGCTTCCTTTCGTTCCCCACAGCCACGTCTTGTTGCTTGTGTGTGCGTGTGTGTGTGTGTGTATATTCAGCATCTCTGAGTGTCTGTCTGCCTGTCTGTCTTTGATGCTGAGGACCTCTCAGCTGCGAGGCGATGCCACAGGGGTCTTGAGAAGCGAGACAGCCAAACACAGGGAGACTCACTCTTACACCATAATTAGTCGGCAAGTTTCACCTAATTAAATGGGACCCTATTAGAGGCGAGAACGAGTAGAAAGAAGAGAAACAAGAAAGACGACTGCAGAGCAACCACGGAGAGGACGCTAGCTCTCTTTGGTGTTATTTTTTTTGGGGGGGGGGTTTGATTTTCCTATCTCAATCTCTTTCTGTCGCTATCTCCTCGTATCACTTTTCATTCGTCCCCCTTCTTTCTCCTCTCCTATTTTCTCATGAAGGGCTCAAACATTTCCAACAGCTGGTTTTTCAGGATAAATATTTCATTTTTTCTCCCCCCCCCCCCCCCCCACCTCTCCTCAGCCTCTAGGAGTAATCTGTATGACACCCCAGCAATGTACACTTTCATCTTCACGCTGATTGCTCCGCCGTGCAAAATAGATCTGTCCGTACAAGCGGGCCTTTGATGAGGGGTGCGAGGCAATCACGAGCCCCATTTCCGAGATTCACTGTTCTCACACAGACGCCCCCTTGCGTCTTTTTACCCAGCCCTAAAAAAAATAAATAAATAAAAAGAATCAAGAAGAAGATGCTCCATTGTGCCTTCAAATTGGAACCATGTGGATGGGTGTAAATGACATTTGGGGGGGGTTTAAGTGTTTTTTTTTTTAGCCTCCTTAATGTGGGGAATGTGATGGAGGCCTATTTGATTGAATTAGTAAAGAGGTGAGAGGTGCCTGGCATCTGCCTGGACACAGGACTTCATTGTTAGAGCGATAATATAAAACCTTAAACAGTCTAAATCCAGGTCCTTGAATTGATAAGTTAATATGTGCATCCATGAGACCACATGGTGTGACCTGGGAGCACATGTTGTAATGATTTATTTACAGTACAGTACGTCTTCTGTTGTCCCCTATCATCGCCGTTTCTCCTCCAGTGTTTGTCGCCCGTCCTTTCTTCCTCTCTCTCCTCGTCTTTGCTCACGTCCTCGATTCTTCCTCCTCTCCTCCTGTCTTCCTTACTCTCCTCTCCTCTCTCCACTGCTCTCTTTGGCAGTGTGTTTGGCCTATGACGGCCCAGAGGCAGCCATGCTGTCTTCTCCACTCAATCTGCCGTTTCCCTTCTCCCAGGCCCTGACCCTGCTATACTCAGCACACACACTCTCTCTGTCTCTCTCCTTTTATTCTCTGCCTGTCTATCCCCCCCCCACCACCCCCCCTCTCTACATCATTCCTGTCTTCATCCCCGTCCCTCATGCCCTCCTCCTCCCTCTCTGCTCTGACCCCTATCCGCTGTCCAGCCGACTGCAATGTCTGTCAAAGACACAGCGTAGAGACACACGCAGGCACATCACCTCTGTTTTGTTTCCTCTTCCCTCTCAGTCTTTTTTTTTTTTTCTTCTTCTTCTTCTTCATCTCCCCTCCCTCCCGCTCCCCTCCATCCCTTCTTCCCAGTGCCTCAGCTGGGTTGAATCTGCTGGCCGGAAAAGAGAGGGCAATAGGTCGCGGAGCTACAGTCTGGGTAGCAGGGGTTCATAGCGGAAGCCAAAAGACAGAGAAGGGAAGGAGAGGAAGAAGTGACGGTGCGAGGGAGAACACAGTTGAAAAGTGAAAGGGTCGGCGACGTAGATAAAACGCGGACTGGCAAGTGGACTTACTGACATGCACCACGGTGTAAACACAATGCACTCTTTCACAAACAAACACACTAAACCGAATTGCCCAGAAATGCCCACGCAACAGACATTTAGTGTGCATATGCCCAGAAGCAATGACAGTCTAACCCTCCTTTTTTTTTTTCTTTTTCCCTACACTGCAACATCTTAGTGACTGCTAAAGAAGCCGCATCAAATCGCTACTGTAACCCAGCAGTGGAGGTTCTTTTGAAATATCCCACAGTGTAAGCTAGTCAGCTGATAGGGTGGCTGACTAAAGCCAGCTAAGAAAAGCCACAGCTCAACCAGCGCAGCCACTGGCCCACTTTCAGCCTGCTTTTCTTGCAAGTTGAAAGCCTGTGTACAAATGAAGAAAAACCGCCACTATAGACTCATTAATGCGCATGCACAAAAAAAAAAAAAAAATGTAGCAGGCTAAAATCACCAAATGCGCACAGTATGAGGCAGAAATATCTGCGAGCATTGATACACAGTGGTGTGTCAGCGGGTAATCATCACTTCAGCAGCGCACGACTTTTGTCCATATGGAATTACATCTCAGAGAAAAGCTGCTGCTCTTCTGTTCTGCCCGTCGCCCTTCTAACTCATCTGCCAATCACTCCCTGATCCACTACCACCGCCCCCCCCCCCTCCCTCACTCCTCCGGAAGCCTCTTTTGAGTAAATGTAGAAGAGGGCCAATGGCTTTTGCGTTGCAGGCCATTATGAGCAGACCAGCCCCAGCTTGGCTGAAAGCTGTTCTCTCCCAGTGACGGAGATAGCCAGCGCAGCCTGTGGCACCCAGACTGTACCACTGTTTCTGGCTCTGTATACCAAATAACAAGGCCGGTGCCCCGGGGATGCAACCTGGGATGGAGTGCCTCCTTGCTCAGCTCTCAGTGTTGGTAGCAAGGCTTTTTAACACAGCAGAGTGACCCACTTGTATTGTGTTATATTGTGGTTGTTAGTGTGGGCTGGCGGGATGTTTGTGAATATGTAACAAAAGCCTGCTACTGCACTGTGTGTGTGCTCTCAGGGCTTTTCTTTGAAGATATTTTCTACGTCCTGATTTCTGAATTGGGTCTTGAAAGGGCCTATGGATATGTATGGAAGCGATGTTGCGTGTCTTCTCTGTGGAAATACTTTTGAAAATTACAATTAATTCTTTTTCAGCTTTGTATTGTAATGCTTTTGCTTTCATTCCTGTGACTTTACATTGTTAGATTTAATAATAAAATGATAAAATAAGACAGTGAGGGTCTACATGGTAGTGGGAGGAGTGATGTTTTTCACTATTCTTGCTTTGAAAAAAAAAAATGTTGATGATGAGTTGACGTTAAAATCAATTAAGCATCACCCACAGCTGTTTCCTAGCCAGTGGGTTCAAGAGCTGGTCCAGGGTGAAGTTGGTACTTTATTTGTCCAGTGGCAAAGGACAGATGTATTTAAGTGGTTTTAAAGTACTCATATTGATGGCCCAACCTCAGGGGGAGGTGACACTTATGAGAAGAGACAGAGAGGGGAAAAAAAACAAAAAAAAAACAGCGTTTTTGCTTTGATATAGCAACCCAGTTCATTAGCTCAGTGGGAAATGTCTTCTCATTTTTAGCAAGCCAGCAGAGCCAATGGACCATGGCTAGCAAATAATCATCCTCCCTTTCAGTCCGTACAACACACAGAGCGCTGGCTAACTACCTCAGCAGCCCATCGTGTAGGGCGGCGGAGATGAGATGCTGAAAGTTGGCTGCTTACCCATGAGAGCTGGAGGAAGCAAGAGGTCCTCCCTGCTGATTTTTTTTTTTTTTTTTACTAGTTTGTCTGAATGTGACTGGGGTGAAGAGACAATTGGATGAGAATTCAGGGAGCAGGGCGCCGCAGCCTCAAGAGAGCCGCTGTGCATTGTGGGTAGCCTGACGGCTCAATTGTAGGTGTAAATGAGCAAGACAATCAGTACCTGGTATCCGCTTGTCTCTTTGATGACTGTGTTCACGAAGCTGAGACAGAGAAAAGGAGAGGGGGAGGCAGACAAAGACGTCTTCTCTTGCAACGCCATGATCCACAAGCCACACTTATCATTTTCATCACATCAGCCGGCATGTTAACTCTTTGCGACTGCCATTACCTCTCTCAATTTTGTTTTTCTTGCCTTTCTTCTTCATTTATTTAGCTATTTACATTTCATTAAACAGAAGCACTCAGTTGTTTGGACTGGTTAATGACAAAATGTTATTTGATTTTTTTTCTATCGAGTGGCAGTCGCTCCCCGAGGCTCGGGCTATACATTGAGTGGCAATAATTAGCTGATGCTTTACAAAAAGGTAATTTGTGACACGAAAAACGTATTCCGATAGGTGTTTAGTAGGATCTCTAGAAGCATAGGAATGGCACTCTTGAAGTCATACAGAATGTTTTCCTGAAAGGCACTCATAGTGAAACAAGCGATCCCTTTGTTGATTGAAAAAAGTCAATTCAGTAGGACTACGAAGGCCTCTCATTCTGTTCTTCCTATCTCCTCCTTTCTTTGCTGTCCTTGTCCTCTGCTGCATTGTGTCTCCAAGTCATGTGTCTGCTCTGCATAACACTCTCTTGATGCTGTTGTCGACATGTTCTTTTAGTTACCGTCTCAGTGTTGCTCAAGGTCTCTCATACAGTATACAAATATACTTTTTTATTGCATAAGTGAAAAAAAACACAAAGAGTGATTTCTGTTCTATTTTTTTCTTTTACAGGAGAAAAAGAGCATTAAAAGTAAGCCATGGTCCAAACTATTTTTTTTTCCTCTCTCTCTATTTTATTTTTTTATTTTTTTATTTTTACAATGGGCAAAGGCATGCTTGGCTTGGTTTGCACTCACCCTCGCTTTTGCTTGATTTTGGTTTCTCCATACTTCGCATCAGGTCATGAATAAATTACATCTAACATAGCATCTCTATAACACTGGCACTCCTATTAACTCGGGCACTGTGTAATGTCTAAGCCTTGGGTCAGGGCTGTGGAGTAGACTCCTTCCTTCCTTCCTCCCCTCTTCACAGTTGTTGTCTTATATTGAGCTCATTACTCAGCTTTGGTTGGCTGTATTTGGGATAATTATCTTTCACGTATCGCGCTGGAACAAACTCTTGCAGTGTCTGACAGTAGTCACTGACAGTAGGAGTGTCTGTCAGACCTGTTGTCCTGGTCTAGCATCGTAAGCACATAATTTGCTTTCCACAATAATACAGTAGACGTAGTTAATCTGAGGCCAGCGCTCAGCTAGGTAATTGGTTAAGACCCCTATTAGTGGATTTAAGAGGATATCAGGGCGCTTGAGCCACGCAAAGCTATTAAGCTACTTAGATCAGAATGTGATTGCTGTCTGTCAATCACCAGATAAGAAAACAGGGTGTTGTTGGACTCCAATCTCACAAACATACTCGCCCCCACACACATTACAGACGAGCAGAGAGCGAGCCTAATCATACATGTGAAATTTTTTTTTTAGATCAGTGCAAACTGAAAAACACATACTGACCCTCTTCCCTTCTCTGTCCCCCTCCCCCCCCCCCTTTCCCCCTCTCAGCACAAACACGTTTTGAAGCATGACATTGTTTCAACTCTGATTCACGCCACTGTTTTTTAGTTTGAGGCTTTTGTCGTAGCCGGTGGAGTCTTCCTTTTCATTGTTGTTTTCTGTTACCGTTTCTGTCATGTGGTTATGGGTTCTGCATGAAAAAAAAAAAAAAAAAAAAAAAAATGCAATTTTTATTCGTACAAGCTTAAGTCTATTCACGAGTTGAAAACATTCAGAACATACATATCTGTGATAATAGGTGCCTGGTAACCATTGTGACCAGTTTTTATTGATTTTTACCTTCTTCATCAACACTTAGATGCGATGATGTCTTCTTTAGGGAAAAATACAGATTCACGCATCTAATGGAGGAATTCATAATAAGGAAATCTTATTTGACACATACCACAACAAACACTTAGTGTTAGAATATTTATTGAGTCAAAAATGTTAGATTATCATTTAATATCCAATTTTAGTGAAGCAAACAATATCACTCACTTTTGTTTTTTCTCTTCTCTGCTTCCTCTAGACTCCCGGCCCTTGCCTGACGTAGCCATGACTGGCAAGTGCACCCGGGAATGTGACGAGTACGGCCACTCGGACTCCTGCTGGATGCCTGTGCGCACGTCGCCAGAGCGACGGCCATCCAAGTCAACCACCACCCCCCAACAACCAAAGCTTTCCACTTTCATGAGCGGCAACGGCAGCGGCAGCAGCAGCGCCGAGCAGCCCGGCAGCCAAGAGACCCTCGCCATGGCCGCCATGGCCAACGGAGACCCCACCGCCACTCACATGATGGGCGACCGCAATCGCAACCTGCTCAACAAGAAGATGGCCTCTTCCTCCTCCTCCTATGAGGCTTTCGGCTCGCCTTCCTACGGCTCGCCTGGAGGTGGGGAGGAGACACTGGGCCACCCCACTGAGGAGATCCCTCTGGCACCTACTGGGGAGTACAAGCCCACATCCTGTGGTACTCTGACGCGACGGGAGGTGTACCTGTGAGCTGGGAGTGTTAGACACACCTGCTGTGCCACAACACATGGCATTAAAATACAACACTAAGCATAGCTGCTTACCCACCACCGTTAAAGCTCTAGAAGCTCTTAGCCACCCTTGTTCTGCACAAGGTAGGACTAAACTCTCTCCAAAGACTTTTACGACAGCTCCATAATGAAAAATCTAAGTGGATATATAAACATAGTACCATTTTTTTTAAAGTGCTAATTCCGGCGATGACCTGGAAGAAAGGAGGAGGAGGAAAAACTATTGAGAGCATTGATGGGACTTGAGATGAGGCTGTTTTACTGGCGAGTTGGGCTCTTGTGACATAATCTGCTGCCTGACAGTCAATCTGTACAATAATCAACTCATTTTACATATACAATACATGCATGCATTACCCCCCTTGTCCCCCATGAAGACCCCATTTCCTTGAAGATGACACTGTACAAAAGAGACCATTTTCTTTTTCTGTTTGTGTTTTTTTCTAGAAACAAAGCTGTACGTGTGGACTATTTTGACTTTAACGTGTGTCTGGTAATGCTTTTTTTTTTTTTTATTATTATTGTTTTAGAACAGTGCAAGACTCCAGCCACGATGTTCTGTGGCTGCAACAATATATTGGACATAATGGTCTCGATCGTACCCGAGCTGTCCGTGGATTCTGTCATCTTGACTGTTTGTGACGAAAGTTGCTCATTAGCAGACCAAAACTTGATTCAAATCTTATAACGGGAAAGACTAAGCTTTAAATATTCTGCCCACAAAACAAGACCTGTTTCAGTCAGTCTCCTGAAAACGGAGATTCCTGGACGGAAACGGGAGCCAATGGGATTTGCTGCAACGACACATTGGTTCGGACTACAACACCACTGGTATACTCTTAACAAACATACTGTATGATGACTGATTCTAACTTACCAGTGTGGACACTCTTCACGGATGAAAAGTCACTCATTGTACATAAACATTGGACCACAGTAACAACGCGTACTGCTCTCATTCCCTTTTGTCTCGCTACCCTCCTCAGTCTCTCGTTCTTTGTCTTTGATCGGCCCCTCCCCCTTTACACCTCTCCTTAACGAGATGCAAGAACTTAGAGCCATGACCTATCATCATCGCATTGGCTGTAAAGCATGTGTGTACATGGTAGTGCATATTCAGTGATCACCTCAGCGGGATGCTGCTGTTTATATCAAAGTTGTAATACTTACCCTGTTTTTCCTCTCATAAACTCGTCACACGAACATGCAAACACAACGAAGCGGAGAAACATATTCATTTAACAAAAGGCCAGTGGCGCTGAGTGGTATCCTGGGTAAGCACAGTTTGTGGCATGCCAAGATTAAAATTATCAAGGTGCAATTGAAATTGTATGAGTGTATGGGCCAGATATGCAGTATATAGTATGTGTGTATAGGCCATACTTAGTGTATAGATGTACACCAATAATAGGCTTAGGAGGGCGTAAACATGGCCAAGCTGGTTACTTAAACAGCTGCAAGAACAACTTTTTACTGTTATTCCTTTTATTTTTCTGTGTGTGTGTGTGTGTGTGTGTGTGTGTGTGTGTGTGATAGACCGAGCAATAAATATCATAACGTACACGTGACCAACAAGCATCAACTTCTTTTTCATTTCTTCTCAAGCCTTCAAGGTGACATTAACCCACACGCGGCCGTCCTAGAGTCCTTTTAGCACTAGCGGATGTTGCTTTCCATACAGTACATGGCGATGGCATCTTTGAGCACGAATGTAAGAATCAGCTCAATGGAGAACAATCAAAAAGCAACATCTGAACGAACAGTAACCGGGGGGAGTTTTTTCGGGAAATTACAGGCTGAGGAGAAAAAAAAACAAAAAACGGTGTTATTAAAGTGAAACCAAAGCTTCGTGAACAGGATGAAGCATTGCCCCGTCAGTTAGAAAAGTAGCTTTTCTGGGAGAACTTTGCTTTAAGTCCACATTACGCGAAGAATCTTTTTTTTTTTGTTTTGTTTTTTTGAAGTGAAGGATTGAGATTGAACGATAAGAATGTGATGTCTCGACAAAACATCCGTTACATCCTCAAGAGCTGACGCCTAATGACCACAAACACACAGACACATGACAATGTTGAGATGTTGTGCCTCCCTGTCTACAGTGATTTTTTTCTTTTTTTTCTCAGCTACAGAGGTGCAAAATCTCATGACTGTAATAAAGCAAAAGAAAATTAGATGCAATGGAACTTTTTTGTATGTTAGCAAAACCCCTTTGGTTTGACCGGAGCTGCTTTTTCTGCATTCCGGCAATCTATAGTCTGTAAGTACTACTCGTTGTTCGAAAGAAAGTGCTCCTATACTTATCAACTGTATACATAAATATTTACTTTTTACTGCACGTTTAATGGGAACTTACTTCAATTAATGAGAAGGAAGAAGAAAAAAACTGTAAAACAAAATGTACAAAAAAATGTTATCCCTGTAAACATGGAAATCCACCTTGTTGCTTGCTTTTGTTATACCTAAAGAAACATTAGCCATGTAGTACAACTTAGTACATCAGTTAAGACCATACCATTGATCTTTATTTTTTTTTTTGTGTGTGTGTTTCATACTTGATCAAAGTGTCTCTTATATCACCACGAAACCCAAATCTTTCTATCTTACGTTTCATATACATCGACTTTATATCACGAGATTTTTATCTTCATCTTGTATTTTACTTTTTAATCCCATACACTGATTTGTTATACGACGGAAATGATCATGACAATGTAATCTATGTTTTTACTTTTTTTTTTTTTTTTTTTTCTTTATCTGGTGCCACTTTGTATATCTAGAGTGCTTCTGAAAAAAAGAAAACATAAAAAAACAACAAAAAAAAAAACAACAACAAAACTAGAGTGAATGCAAATATGCAATTGTGCCTTTTTATACCAATTGGTATGATTAAATGTTGGTTTGGAATGGTGCATAAACAATTACGTTGACATGCTTACAAAAGTAGATGGGGTGGCATTTAAGAACGGAATGAAATACATTTGCATATCTTAGATGAAATCCCATGATGTCAAAGGCTTCTTGGAGGACGACCAGTCAAATGTCAGTGAGCCTATCGGTCTAATACTCAAATGGCTATCGTTCACTGGGTTTAATTAACTTGTTGAAATATCCATTCCTAGTGTAGTGCATTACAGAATGAGTACAGGTACATTCAAAAAGTTGCTTGTTGGTAGTAATAATAATGATATAATGGATTTTTTTGTCGTGTTCCGCTCATGTACATGTATGACATCAGAGGTCAAGTAACCTTCTTTGTGCATGAAACAAGCTCTAGGACTGAATATAGAAGCATAGAAAGATAGAGGAAGAGAGGGGGGAATAAAAAAATACAAAAAAAAAAAAAAAAAAAAAAAAGCTTGGAGACATTTGACTGCTCAGAGTTGAGGGAGCCTAGAGATAAAAATGCTAATGTGACGGTTTACTAGGAGGAGTGGAAGTAGGGGGAGAAAAAAAAAGCTGCAAGGGAGAGTAGCTGACAGAACACACACCTCAGGGTGTGAGCAACACAACACTCATACACACAGATTTACAGTATATGCATATCAGTAGACGATGAAACCCCATCCTACAAATAAGTGTGGTACAATATTTGCTATGATATTGCAAGGTGATGCTTTGAATTTCTAGATCAGATGAAAATGAAGACTTTGTAGAGTAAACCTCAGAAAAAGTGAAGACATGAAAGGAGAGGGAAAAAAAAAAAAAAACGCCATACATTGGCAACAACACTGAAAACAGTGTATACTAGATCATTTCTGAGCACCGATAGACTCAGTAAATCATTTTTTTCCTGACTTCTACAGACGTTATGTTGGATTTTTTCTCAACATTTGACAGAAAAACATAAAGTTTGTAACAACCTGCCATGAAAAGTGTATGTATCTTGTTGCTGCCCGAGGTGTGTGTTCAGTCTGTGCTCTCCTCTATTCGTATAGCATTCACAGTGTGTAATGAGATTTGTAACATTAACCATTACTATTTGTCCTGCGACTTGGATGTTGATATAGAAATTGAGGAACAAATTTATCATCGTTTAATATGAGTCACTATGCACGCAGCTTAGCTGAACATGGCAAAGTGTATTGAACGCAAGTCCACTTCTATTTATGAGATATTTTACATAATTTAATTTGCTTTTGTACAGTTTTGTGTAAATAAATTGCTTGTCATTTTTGTGTCTGCAAAAATTAAAATATAACATGGTAAAACAAAACTGTCTCCCTCACTGCGTTTGGTTTCACTGAGTCTATATGTACTGTATGTTTGTGAGTGATTTATGTATTTATTTAATTGACCAAAACTCCACCTTAACACAAAAACAACTCTGTTATTTGCTTTTTAAAAGTTACATTGGTGATTTTCATGAATCCTGAACTGGGTAACTTTAACTGGACAGTTCCAATAACCTAAATAAATAGAGATATATTACATTGTACACATGCAAACATTGTATTCAAGCTTATATGCAGCATTTATTTCAGTATATTAACCAAACAGTGTATTAATACGGTAGTAGTCTTATTCCAAAATGAAATATCCAAGTAAACCAATCACATTTTTTCTAGTTTATCCATAAAATCATTATTTAAAGCTGCAAGTAATGTTTTTTTGGTGTGTGTGCTGTTGTTGTATTGTCACTCTGGAGCAGTTTAACAAGGTTAAAACAGAAGATAAGACATATTATCAAATTATAAGGTAGTTGCGGCTAACGTGTTAGCAAACCTATGTACAAATCAAGCATGCACGTAGCAACATCATCCATTTGAAGTTGTTTTTCTTTCTACCAGATGCATGTAAGCCCAATATAAACTCTACTTTAAACCCTGTGTTAAGCTCCATCCACTTCCACAAATATATGTGGCATATATGGTTCACTATATTCTATATCAGAAGATATTCACTAACAGATGGAAACCACGTTGATCCAAGTAGAATTTGTAGGCCGTAAAAACAAACAAATGGGCTCAAAGAGACATAAAAGCTCCACTGAGCTGAGGGGAATTGTGGAGTCGGGTGTTAATTTTCTGTGGGTTCATCACTATAAGCAACACTTTGCTTATATTACATGTAGTTATTTGATCTAATGATAATGTAAAAACATTGATCAGTGCAGCTTTAAGATACAAGTTTTTGATGAGAAAACAATCTGTTAGTAATAACGCCAGCAACGTGGAACATATCCCGCCAGAAACCTTTTTCAACTGTTCCCAAAGAAGAATATTAATACAGTGGGCTGATATACAGTAAGATTTATGCTTTTCTATCATGGTAATAAGCCTGTGTGTCACATTAATGTGGACAGATCATGTCCAAAACGCATTCAAAAAGTGACACAAGTGGCCCTTTTCTCCTGTCAGCTGTTAAGTGCATGTACGTGCACATGTTGATGTGTGTGCATATATTTATATATATTTAAATGAGCGTTTTCTATCTCGCCTATATACGTCCGGGTGATGTATGAGGCAATGACAGGCTAGGTAATTAGAGATCCATTCCACTCCATTCCCTATGCTCTGATTAACAGCACACACACACCGCAGCCTCTCCTACACCCTCAAACCGCTAATGGCGTCTTGGAAAAACTAAAAACACACTATAAAATTGCATCTCCAAAGTTCAACAGTTTGGAGAAAGTTTCCCTCTCACCTGTCACGGGGATATTAGAGGACGTACGTTTAACAAGACACACGGCGGTGTTGTGTCATATCATCCCTCACATTATTAACTGGAGAAAAAAAAAACAGGTTTTTGTCCACAAAGCTGGGAAGTTTTGTTGATGTACAATTTCAATTAGAAATTGAAAAGTGCAGCCATCCCCCCCTCCCTCCCTCCCCACCTCCCCTCCCCACATGTTTGTCTTCAAAAGATGCCACTTCTAAGAAATACTAGGTTTGAATCATGTTGATATGCAAATGCTCGAGCTCATTTTCTTGTCCTCTCTGAAGCATTTTGAATTGCCTGGCATGGAATAATCAACGGGTAGTATTAATTTTTCTGTTGAGAGAGGGGGAAATTAAGACAAATTAGAATTAATTTGAATGTAATTAATGTTTAGGCAATGCATACCAATGAATTGTTGTGAGATTTTTTTTCTTTTTTTTATGAATAAAACAGTGACTGAATACCATGAATACCATAAATAAAGATAAGGCAAAAAATTACTAGCTATATGAGCATGAGGCATCAGCAACAGTCAATGAAACAGCTTTTGTACACATTATTAATCATTAAATGATATATATACACACATTTTTTTTTGTGAATTTAAAAAAAAAATGTTGATACTTTATTCTGAAAAACAAAACTGCTGATACTTGTGATTCAGCTCTTATCAGGTCAGGTTAAAATGGTTGCGATTGTGTGGGTGTGACTGTGTTTTTTTTTTTGTACAAGAGGTTCAAATCAGCAACACCGTTTGGGAGCGATCACCCATCTCCTTGCAAAGTTGCAAACAGTCCCCCCCACACACACACACACACATAAAAAAATCCAGCAGTGCACTGACCTCCCACACAGGTTCCACTGTAAGAATACAGACAGAACAGAGGCGTAGGTGAAGCCTCGATAATAATCGGGCATTCACCTGAATCAAAGGTCCACTCTGCAGTGGTTTCATGTTCAACCAGCCTATGAGGGGAGATAGTGTGGGACATACGGGCAGATAAAACTGCAGGCAGAGGAGAGTAGGAAGCGCAATAACCTTAGTATGCTATAGGCTGGGAGAGAGATGAATATAGAGAGAGTGAATATTAAAAGGTTCTATTCCCCAAGCTCAAATATGTAAAGCTAATTAATGAAATCATTGATCACCAACATCAAACATGAGGTATGCCTTTTTAATATAAATTCCATTCCCATTTATGCTCAGTGGTGCGAAATAACGACTCAGAATCACATCAGCGGAGGGGGATTTCGACCATAAACCTTAGAGAAAGCTATTTGATATCCACAATTTATGACTTTTTTATTGTCTTTAAATTTTATTTTTCTAGCGCAGCTGCGGAAAATAGCATCCAAGGAATAGCAGTTAGGGCTTTGTTAAATTGATTTCTATTTCATATTTATTTTACGGATGCGCTGAGGGATTGAGGGCTAACTTTTTTATGTGTTGTGGATGGAACAAATAAACAAGTTCATGAGGAAACTCCTGCAATAACTTTGATTTCATTGTGATCACATAAATCCTATCAGCGTTTTTTTATTTTTTTTTATTTTGCTGGGGATCACACCCCCGAGGATGATGTCATTACAGTTAATTTTATTGCTTTCACAGAAGTGGATGGACACACACGTAGAAAATGCAGCCGCTGCATCGTCCCACGATCGCGCCCGGTCTACTAAAGTCTTCTGGTTGGAAAATCCAGTCATGTGAGTGAATTTGTTGCAGATGCACCTCATTGCTTATTTTTATTGCCTTGAATGTTGTTTCAGCCCAGTTAAACCATCTAAAAAATGTTTAAGCTGCAGGATCCTTGTGTCTTCCTGTAACATGCACTGCAGAATAAGTATATTTCAGCACTTTTTAAGCTCCATCATTCATTGTTTTTGCGCATGACGGATTGTTTTCACCCCGCAAACTAGGACACAGAGAAGGCAGGAGGAACTGGACTGACAGAGAAGGTGATATGAGTGATATCTTTCCAGTGTGTGCAGGTCACTAGTTATTACCCACAAGACCCCTTGCTGTCACATGATAGATTTCCCACAGTGACCCGAAGCCACGACAGAGCCATCCACGTGACCTTTCACAACTACGAATGCTACACGTCACGTATAGGCCCCCGAAAAACTGCAGCGGAAACAAGCCCCGAACGCAAATGTACTCACACCAATTAATCATACATCAGTTGTGAGTGGAATGCACGCAAACTTATATGTGCTAGATTTATGTGGCAGAGGCAATTTGACAAAAATCCATACAAGTCTTAGTAGTGGGAGCAGGAAGCCGTGATTAATGAGAACTACTTACATAAGAGAAAGTGAGCGGGTGAGACAGAGCTGGAGGAGGCAGATAGATGGCAGAAGGCTGTGGGGTAAAGAGATTGAGAAAAAGGTGACTGCTTGATTGACTATCCAACAACCCCCCCCCACCCCTCCCCCACCCCCGCCCTCCTGACGCCTCACATCCAGACTTTATGCTCTAAAAAGTAAGCCTTGACAAGTGATTTTCTTTTTTTTTTTTTTCTTTGCAGCCAAACTCTGACTTCAAAATTCGCTTACTTCTGGAAGTTATGGAAAACCCAAATTTCTCCAATTTGCACCCAAAGACTCAAACCTTGTGAAATGATTGGATTTGCACATATTTTTTCTTTTTAAATGCTGAACTGTGACTCAAAGAAGCTAATTTTCACAGAAAGTGTAATACTTCCACTTTTCCTGTAGCATTTCTAGCATCAAATTCTGACTTTGAGGACCTTTATCAAACACTCTTGAGCATTATGTGATTGTGAATACACTCCAAATGACTTCCAGATATTCAGCAGGAAAATCCAGCGGGGAACAAAATCTTTTCAGACGGCTTCTGAAAACCGAAAAGTCCTTGTTATTTTTTTCTAAAGCAAAAATTTTTAATCTTAATTTAAGGTTACTGAATTTAGCGTCGTGTCCAATCTGATGGGCCGAACCTGAATAGAGTGAGAGGTGAAGAGATTTTCGATCTTGACTGTCACATTGAAATTATTCGTAGCGGGAGGAGAGAAAAAAATATGACGCTTGTGACAGACAATAGTTTGTGAAGGCTTCTTTTAACAGGAAGGACACTTTAACAAACTTAACACTTTCTATAAAAGACATCAGAACAGACTTCTTCATGGCTGTCTTTTTAATAACTTGTGTCATTTTCTGTAAATTAATACATTTGGAGAGTAAATTTTATCCTGATTAACAGAAATTAAATGCTTGAAAGACATTGTAATATTTAGACTTAACTCTTTTGGTTGCTGCTGGCGTGCCCCATCATACAGCCATGAAGTCGCCAGAGGCCACACACCACTAAGACACTGTTGATACTGGTGTGGGCTGAATTCCAGTGGGCTTTTATAAACCAGAAAAACCTCAGAATTTGGCCAAATAATCTCTAAATCAGCAGCCTTAGCAAGCCTCCTCTGACATATAAGGACATATAAGGAGGAAACACTGGAACTGAATGTTTTTAGCACAAACAAAAATGGCTGTAGCACTCACAAAGTCATAAATGTTTTGATAAAGTCCTAATATTTGGATGGAAATGTGACTGATATTAGCAAATGATGGATTTTCTTTATTGTTACGCAACAGCTCTGCACATTATGGCTATTTTGTGGCCTTAGAGTTATATGGTTTTATCTGACCTTTCTGTCAAAAATGAGTTATCCATATCAAACTATTCTTTGATAAGTTATGTGTAAGTTTATTTTTTTGTTGTTTAATGCATTATTGGCCCTAATTTTTGAGAAATTAAAACGTTCTGTCTCAAAAATCAATCTCTCTCTTGGTGCTATCAGGCTCCATCTGCAAAGCAATCAGTGTTTGGAATGTACACAAGAGGAACAAGATCATGAATTATTGCTCAATCTTAAATTTTGAAACCTCCAAATTGATTATTTTTATCAGAATCATTACGAAGGACACTGATACAAACACCAACAGAGATGAAAGGTGTTTATCTTATTTGAACTGGGTGAAAAGTGGATTTTTACCTGTAGTCTTGCTAAATTTAATTACACAGTCAGCACAGTTGTTAGCATTGATCATAACATAAGTTACCGTGACTACTTCAAAGACGCCAGCGGCGAAAGCCGAAGTGTAAATATGTAAGAATATGAGATGCATTCAGGCTGCTAGCTGCTGATGCTAACTCTACCTGCTGCTAACTGGGTTTGTGCAGACACAGTGATGACAGTGACTGCAGTCAGAGCTCAGACACCGACAGTAACCCCAGTTTGTCCAGGCAGAAAATAAGTAAATGTAGAAGCAAAGGCTCTGAAAAGAAGAGCAGCAGGCAGAGAAATCAGCAAAAAGAACAAAAAAAACCCAAAAAGCTAGGAGAAAAATATCAGCAAATGAATGGAGAAACACTCATTAACGAACGTTCTTTCGAATTACCTTGAATTTTGTCGTTCGTAAAACCTTTTGAACTGTTTTATCAGTTCAGATCTGTCAGTGAAAATGTTTTTATGTCTAAATTTAACACATGCAGCTAAATTGTTGTCTGTGCCTAAATATCTTATATCACAGCTCCCATCATTAGTTCATCCATTGATTTTGTGCATTAAAACAAAGAAGATTAATCTGTCTACTTTTCAACAAAATCATTGTTTTCTTTAAAGCTTTAGCAGATACAACCTTATAATTCCAAGATGATAATTGGGCAGTTAAGATTGTGCTTATATCTTTTAATGTTTAATATCCCACTTTTGGATTTGATTGCTGTTAAGATATAGGCAATTCTTATGTTGCTCTGCTGCCTCGTGTGAAGAACATGAAAAAGACCTTCTGCCAGAGAGTATTTATAGCACATACATGCGATATTCCTGTTTTCAGATCGATTAGTTAGGAGAAAAGCCACCTCGTAGGAATTCTCGTGAGGAAGATCATCGTTGACATATGAATCATGGGGGTGATATCATGCAAAACTATCCTGGGTGGTAATGTTTCGCTGCTTACACTTGACAGCGGGAGTCATATCTCATCTCTTTGCCCTTTTCGATATCCGCGGCGTTGCGTTTACGTTTCGGATTCCCAGTTGTGTACAGTAGCTCCAGTCCTCTCCAGTGGAAATGTTTTACTTTTTTGCCACCGGGCGGGAAAAAAAAGATCAGCTGAATTTTTGCTACATTTAGCCTCCCCCCCCCCCCCCCCCGATGTCTGGCGATGATTCGAGCGCCCGAGACGACGTGACTGAACATTGACCCTGCTTGTCGAGCTGGTGAGATTCTCGACTCTTCCTTGTTTTGTTTTCCCCTCCTTCTTTTCTTGTGCGTTTTCTACACGTGCTCTAATTTTTTTTTTGCATTGAGCGAAGCCAGAGGGAGAGAGAGAGAAAGAGAGAAAGGGGGAAAAAAAAAAGAGGGAGAGTAGAGAGACAGTTGGTTTTGCTCCTTGCCTCATGCTGTTAACATACAAGGGGCACCAGCCATGAAAATGCAACGGATTCCTTTTTTCTAAGAGAATGATCTTAGTGATCTCATTATTTCCCATGTGGATGAATGTATAATGCACAGAGCAGCTGTGTGTGAGGGCCAGAACACACACACACACACACATGCGACTACACTCTCTCCATGTGTGTCTACAGAGCCCCGTAGCTCCAGAATTAACCCTTTCTCAAGCCGTCTGTTGTCTTTCCGTCTCTTTCTTAAGACTCACGCACACTTCGATGCCAGATCACAAATATAGGGGGGTTGACTCAGTAGTGATTGTATTGACCTCACGATGAAAGTGTGTGTGTCAGTGTGTATGTGTGTGTGTGTTGAACCCCTGACTCTCACACTATGGCTTGAGGCCAGAGTGCAGCACAGCTATATTCCTTTCTGACACCTTGATAGACACCCAGTCATTTCCTTCCCACTGTGCCCCGCTAGCTCTGCCACTCTGCTGCACTTCTCATTACTGTTAGGCCAAAGGAAATCACAAAGTAGGCATAAGAATTGAGGAAATGATAAGTACAGAGAGAGTGCTATTTCCAAAAGCATTATAGCGGAGCAAATGATTTGTTTTGTTTTTAAAAATCAGTCATACTCAGTTAGCCGTACCTCAATCATGTAAAGTACACCGAGATGTCTTCTGGTGAGGTGGCACATATACAAAGCCAAAGGAAACATGTTTAAAGTCGTCACTGAACACCGCAAGGTCCATTTAGTAGCTGTTCTGGAGCTTTCAATTATATATATGACACGATCCTTATCAGAAGATGGACTTGCTACGTCTTCAGCTCTCAAAAATGGAAATTTGAACATCAAAAGCAGGACAACTGCGCAAACTCCATCTGCTGAGGCAGATTGCGCGATATGATCGAGAAGACCTCGTGCACGGTGGGATTGTTTTGTCAAGAATGAACCTTCAATGTCAACATCAGTCAATGCTATGACTGAGGATATGCACGCTTTGGCATTTTCAATTTCAGTTTACAAAATCTCAAATCAATTATGCGCTAGATAACAGAAAAGGAAAGAAACAGACTTGCTACAAGTTTAACTTTTATCCGGATAAAGGGCTGTTTTTCTTTGTATCCCTGGCTTTCTTCAAGTAGCTAAATTAGAAGATTAGTTCAGCCAAAAAAAAAAAGAGAAAAGAAATCAGTTGAGACATCCGTCTTTAAGATTTTTGCTGACACCTCAATACTTTGAGGGTGAATAGGATTTAATTTGTTTTGCTCACAGCGTTGAAAAATGCTATCAAAAAGAAAGCAAACTGCTACATCCCTTTACAGCAACCCTATTACACTGTTACTTTATAAAGTAGTTCCAATAAAAAACACTGTGTTCTGTGGATTATCCAAAGTGACTGAACACTGTGTCTGGAAAATCTGTTGCATTTATTAAACGTAACCTTTCAAAGCCACAAACAAAACTCTAATCTCAAATCTCAAAATCTGAGCAAAATAATCTGCACGGCTGGATACTAAGAATGATACAATCTTTTACTGCAGTTAAAGTACCAATACAGCAATATGAAAATACTGCATTACAAGTAAAAGTCCTGCATGAAATGTCCTACTGAAGTAAAAGTACATAAATATTAGCAGCAAAATGTAGTTAAAGTATTGCAGTAAAAGTACTCTGACATATATTATTATATATGACATCATTAGATTATTAACACTGAAGCATCAGTGTTAGAGCAGCATGTTACTGTTGTAGCTGCTGGAGGTGGAGCTAGTTTCAACTACTTTATATACAGATAGCTAGTTTAGTCCAGTGGTTCCCAACCTAGGGGTCAGGCCCCTCCAAAGGGTCACCAGATAAACCTGAGAGGTCGTGAGATGATTAATGGGAGAAGACTTTTTCTCTTATCTTTGATTTTTAATTTTTTTAAAAAAGATCACTATTTGATGCGGCTGTTAACAACTCATAGACATCTGATATGTGACCCTGACTACACACTGCTTTTTGTAAGACGTCAAAAGCCAAAAAGGTTGGAAACCACTGGTGTCATCTTTAACAATGTGTTGTATATAAAGCTGTCAAATAAATGTAGTGGAGTAGAAAGTACAATATTTCCCTCTTAAATGTAGTGGAGTGGAAGTATAAAGTAGCATAAAAATGAAATACTCAAGTAAAGTACCTCAAATTGTACTTAAGTACAAGTACTTGAATACATGTATTTAGTTACTCTGCACCAAGACAAACGAGACAGTGAGGGAGATGTCAATCAAGCCCAGTTTGTACACACTCACACAGTCCTGAGGAGAGGTCTTAATTAGGTAAGTGAAAACACCTGTGTGGGTGGAACAGCTGCAGGGGCTTTACATGTGAAAAGCCAACTCGGTCTTTGTCTATCATTCTTTTTTTCTTTTTTTTTAAGGACAAGAACAGCAACTAGTTAATTAACTAAGAAAGCAAGTTATAAAAAATATTTTTTTAATAATTCATTAGCTCACAGAATTATTTTTATTCTGTTTGTATTGCCGCATTTTCACAGTGCTGACTTTCTTTATTCCATTCCAGTCCACACCACTGAATCCATGGCCACATGTACAGTATCTGACATGAACATGTGTACATACATAAACAAATGCATTCACTCCAAACCATTCAACTATTGATCCCTCACTGATCTTTTAAACCGACCGCTGGTCCGACACGCCGATGTCTATTTACATATCTCATTTACATACCAAAGTAACACTTCCCATGGCACTTGCTCATGAATAATTCATCCCTAGGTATTTACATAAGGTACAGGGCTGAGCCTTAACCTGAAATCTCCACGGGTGTGAGAGTGACTTCAGGATGGGACTTTGTTTTGCCGATGACTTTTGCATCAAGAGCTCTGTCTTCTCGTCCCCTGCACTAATTAATTAGCTAATTTCAGCCTCTGCCGAGATCACTGGATTCGGCTAACACAATGCACAAACTAAGGGTCGGGAGAAGAAACTGAGATCTGTGGGCTAATTCTCCAGGGAGAGTGGCCTCCTGCTTGCTCCTGATTTTGTTTAGTTCATCTCCGCTATATACTCAACACCAGCAAACAAAATACTCTTGTGATGTATATAAATTATCTGTTTATGCATGCATAGGACAGTACTTTGTCTTTGATGTTGTATGGTAGGAAGGGTTCCTTGTATGCACATTTTGCATGCATTTTTTTGCATAATTATCCCACATATCTGATTGTGGTAAGACATTGCAAAGTTGTGGAGGGGGGGGTAACGTAACGTAATCAGTCAAGCATGTATGCAAGCATGTTTTATTTACTCATTTGCATGAATATGATGGCTCTATGAACAGGGTGGCTTGTTTGTTGAAGTATTTAGGTTAGAGGCTCTGTGTGAGAAGAAAAGCATGAGAAGAATATCTGTATTTGCATGTGCTACATCAAAGGGTGTTAGTATGTGGCGATCACAGCTCGGTGGGATGTTTTTGATTGATGCATTTGGGTTGCAGGACTTCCAAGCATTGGAAAATCTTGACGCTGTTCATGCTAATTTTCCGTATTGTGAATTGAATTCAATCTAGTGATAGGACAGTTAATTTATGATATCCCTAGATCTAGCTTTATATTCTCTGTCTCTCTCTCTCTGTCTCTCGTTCTCATGGACACACACACAGTCCAAGTGCGAACTGTGTGGTCTTGTTTACTTCCTGCCTCTGCCTCTGTAGCTGCATCCAAATATGAGGCGCCAAACTGGACAAAAGCTGAGTGAAAATTGCGAGAGGAAACGGCGACAAAGGACAAGTTACTGCGCAAGAGAGGTTGAATTAGCGTTAAGTGTGCAAGAGAGACCAAGTTACTGCTACTACTACTGTTAATACTGTCAGTAACTTCCGGGTCACACAAAACAGACACACTAAATATCAAAATCAAATTTGGTCTGTGGCCTGTTTTTTCATTTCCTATTTTTGACTTGAGCATAAAATCGAAGTATGAAAAACAAGCTGTTATTAGTTTTTTTGTGTGTTGGATTCATTAATGAATAATGAAATAAATTGTTTTTTCATTTTCTGATTTTGAATTCTCAATTGAATATGAAAAGAACAAATGATACACGGATTAACAAAGTAGCAGGTTAGATTTTTTTCCTGCTCCAATACAGCTGCTTCAAATGACTTTGCTGCCTTACCTGATCCTCCTGCAGCTGTTTAAGAATTTTTGACAGCATTTCACACACAGGTTTTTAATTTCAATGACATACTGCTGCAAATCATTGCATTGTATCATGTGAAATAGAAATAGAATGAGTAAACAGCTGTTCCCCCCCTCCATAAGACCTAAACAGGCCTTCAAAATCTCTCATGTACATTTGTTTCCTCTTGCAATTTTCTCTTGGCTTTTGTCCCGTTTGGCACCTCATACCCAATGGGACGAGGAGAGCAGAGGGGGCGTTGGGAGCTACAGTGTGTATCCCATGAGAGTCCACATGTCCGGATCCTTCGCTAAAACCTCTGCTGGCTGCTTTCCTCCCTCAAGGAGAAAATATGTGTGTGTGTGTGTGTGTGTGCGTGTTGTGCAGGAGCTACAGTTAATTAGTCCATTGCACATAAGCACACAAACAAGTGCCCATGCCTTGATGCACGACGTGCATACAAATTCATTCTTGCATGTAATGCAACACACATACAAATCCACACACACACACACACACACATGCACGCGATAAATCCACATGGATTTGATGACGCTAAGCAGCGGGCACCCCAGGGAGCAGCCTGTCTTGACAAAACAAAACAGATGTTTATGTGCACAATGTCACCCTAATGTCAGCAGCCACGATCCTACCCTCTTTATGAAGCACATGGTTCTACTACACAGGCTTCAGTTTCTGTTTTGATTTAATGTTTCTGTCTCTGTGCTATCAGGTTTGATAAAATGTGCGATAAAACCACCTGTGTAACCGCTAGGATGTTCACAACTCATGCCGTCATGTTTCATCATCTATTTCAAATACCTTCTCATACAGTAGGGAGACCTACGTCCTCTGTGACAACTGCTGCCAGTGTGCCCTTGAGCAAGACCTTTAACCTCCTCTGCTGCAAGATTAGAAGACTGAGTTTCAGTGACTGTATGGTGCTGATTGAATGTGAAGCGTAGCAGTGCTGGAAAAAAAAAAATCAGTAAAGCTCTCCTGGATGAATAACAAGTGTCTTATAGTGCTTTCTAAATGATTTGCAGGAGGGATGAGGTGAAGGGAGTTTGCACAATTGGGGTGAGTGAGACTGCATTGACTTTAAAAACGTTGGCTGTTAATACCAAAGTCCCCACTGAATAAAGCTGAAGAAAATATTTAATTCATGTGTCGATTTTTGCAACTCAGAAAGTCACCAGGCTCCAGAGTGACTGCCATATGTTTCCCTCTCACAGGGCAATGCCAGAAATGTTTTCTTCAACCCTATCGCCAGTAAGAACATAACTCTGCAACTCCAGAGATTACAGTTTTAAATGGGCATTTTTCGAAATATTTATTTCTACATTGTCCATGCAACTACAGTAGGATTTAGGGGGAAGATCATAGTTATAGCAAGTAAACTACAGTTAAAATTGAGACAGTGAAACACAGCGAGATTATGCAATTTTTGAATAAACGGAGACCAGTTCAATTCAATACACTCAAGAGTAGCCTTCCTTGGTCTGATATGACCAGTTGATTTTGGTGGCTAACATTAGCTAATTTTAGCAAACTTCAGATACAGATAGGAATCGCTGTAAACAGACATTGCTTGGTCAGTTTTCTGACTTTAGATCCAAGTTCCATTCGGTCTTAATCAGGTCGCCTGCTGTAACGGGGACATCTTTGAAGCAAATTACTCAAAAGAATCTTGGGAAATGAAGGGAAATTCAAAGTGTCATCATCCAGTGTTTTTATAGTTAGATTTAAAGGATGAGGCTGGTGATTTTTCTAGATTGTTCTTATTGTCAACAAGTCTCATTTTCAGAGCCAATGAATTACTTAAAGGTATTGTGCTTATAGTGAGCCACACTGTTACACTGGGTGACATGTTCCTTTGCCATGAAGACTTTGGGTACGGTAGTTAGTTTAGAAATGGCTCCAAAGAGTGTAACAACAATTGCATTTTCACTCTCCACAGAGTAGTTCCGTGTACTGCGGACTCTGTGCATTCACAGGAACTTTGTTCTGTTTATTGAGCTTTGCTACCTTGTTGTACTACATATCACAACCTCTTGACTTCATACTGAAGTTGTTTACAATGTAGCAATGGTATGTGATGGAATCTGGCTTTTAATTTGAATGAATTACATGCCATCAAGCTCCAGGCTAGGCAGCAATTTCAGTGTCATGACCACATTCGAAATTGCAGGCCACACATGCACCTTTGCCCAAAAAGACTTTTCTCTGTACACAATCATCACAAAAGACATGGCTGAGAATCAACACAGCGTGACCCTCGGATGTCCTCATCTGTCCTGACCACCGCCTCCTCTTAAGTAAGCTGGCAGCCCCTCAGTCTCTACGTAACTCACTGAGCCTGCTACTACTGTAGCAGCATTACTTCTGTTAGAGTAAATTGTTTATCCCTAGAAGTGATAACAGCCCATGCAATGCCTCCAACCTGGCACACGAGATTAGTGTCTGCTCTCACTGCTGCCATGCCAATCAGTTCAACAGAGATGGAGGGATGGGAGCCCACCCACAAACACACACACAGAGAGATACACACACACACACACAGCCACCACTCCCCTCTGAGGAGCCAGATGATGGCACAGAACCGGAGCGCTGGTGACAGTTTTTCTCGCGAGTCAACATGAGGAATACAATAGAGTGTGTTTTGCCGGAGGGTTGAGGGGACAGGCGCAGGGGTAAAAGGGAGTGAGAGAGAAAGTTAGGGAGATGTATTGTACACACAGTACACACTGCAGATGTCTCCTCTACCCATCTGCTGATGTACAACAAGCAGAACTATGTTTTTTTTTCTCCCCTTTTTTTTATTTTTTTTATTTTTTACACGCCATCAGTTAGATTGTGTACAGAGAAGCATTTAGATGACTGATTTCGTATGTGGGCCATTAAGGTACAGGGACGGCCTTTGTGCGGTGAACTTGCTGCTGTATATGCACAACAACACAACATTTGTATTTCATCATCATTTTATGTAGATGAATGTAATTCACTCGTGAACTTTGCGTTCATGTCTTCCATCATCAGTCATAACTAGAACTGAAATGTCCTGGTGATCAGAAACTATTCAGGAACCTGTGTACAAAAGGTTTTTTTTTTTTTTCCCAATAGTCCATGTTTAATTGTGACAAAATGTCTTGACATTTTGTAAATATTACAACTTGTCATGAATGAGATATACCTTGTTAATGAGTATGCTTTAGAGCACTGTCAGGAGCCTCCACTCTTTATGCTAAGCTAAGCTAACCGGCACGTCTTTTGTCAGACCTGCTTCTCCTCCACTCTGTGTATTTACACCCATTTCACTAACTATAGAAGAATGTGCTTGGGTTGAACTTATTTCAGTATGTTTAGGAGTGATTGTGGCAAGATTACAAAGACTAGGACTTCTGTATTGCTCACCCTCAGCATTCTCGCCTGATTTAACAGTTTATTTGTCATCCCATTGACACCCCCGATCACAGAGAAAGGTCGACAGTCTATCATATTACATTATATCTCAGCCCTCCCCTGTATTGACACAAGTGGTTTGGAGTTGAAGGGGGGGCGGGGTGGTTTCTTGTTTGCAATGCATCTCATAATGGAGCGCTGTTTAAATATTTGCATTTTTTACTCAGCGCCAGCCAAGTAGGCAGTTAGTCGCTGGAGATATGAACTAATGATAAAATGAAACAGAGAGTCGTGATGATGTGGGAAAAAAAACAATGAAGAGAGAGAGGGGGATCATAGTGCATTGTTATGCTTTGAGAAGTGCACTAGTCTGTTCTTTTTTGTCTTTTTTGGCTTAAAATGCATTTAGCAAAAACCCCCCTCCTGCTTCTGTGTCTACAGTTATGCAGACAGGGAGGAAACATAGCACAACCATTTGTGCACATATCTGTCTCTATGTGTCCCTCAGCGCCCACTTGTCAACTGTGTTTTGCCTCTTGCCATCTCCAAGGTGCTCCCTCTCTGTATTTACAATATTTTCATTCCCATCATTCTCTTCCCTCCACATCTCCCTTCTGCATGCCTTCCTTGTCAACTCCCTCCTCCCTCCCTCCCTCCCTCCCTCCCTCGTCTCCTCTCTCTTATCTCGCCTTCCTCCTACAGGTCCTTTCCCCTTCGCCTGGCCCAACACAGTAAAACACGGTGATGATAATGAGCACTCGTTGGTATTCCCAGGGTGCCTGCTCTTCTACCATGCTGCGCTCTGCCTCGCTTCCTCTCTGACATTTATGTTTTCAATTAGGCACCCCTCTGACGAGTCTTGCGCCCCTCCACCTTAACCTCCTACATCCAAACAAAAAACCTTAAAAAGTAGAAAAAAAAATTAATGCATTAACCGGAAAACCCCCTGGGAATTTTTCCAAAATGTTGTGAGAAACAGCCAGGTGATGTTGGCAGTGTCTACTGTGCATTTAAAGCAGTGTGGATCTCTCCTGCTGAAACACATTTAAATGGCACATCTTCTACAAAATGACACCAATTGGGGTAAATACAGACCGCCAGCTCCCTGTCGATTTTCCATTTGGCAGAATGTGTTTTCTTTTTTTTCTCCTTTTTTGTTGCGCTTCGGCTTGATTTGCTCTGCGTTTCCGTCTCTTTACATAATGCTGTGTGTTGCAGGCGAAGTGTAAATGTTTGTCTTGGGGCTTGGCAGTGGTCAATCCTCTTCCACTGTCAGTTTGAGGGGCTAAGAAATATTTCCTCAGGAGCTCTGTAATCTACTCTGAGTCCCGCCGTGTGTGTGACGGACTCCCCCCCCGTCTTCACTCACTTATCCCGCAGCTTGCGTGTGTGCATGTGTGCTTTTCTTACTGTCACACGTGTATACTATTTGTCCTCCTCTCCTTCAGTGCACACTGTGCGGAGTTGAGGTGATGACGACTGAAAGGAAAAAGAAGGAGGAGGAGGAGAAAAAGAAGAGAGGGTTGGCTGACTATTTGACTTTCTTGTCTTGTCCCCCTGTCTTCAGGCATGGGGGTGCGTAGGGTTGAGCCTGCAATTAAGATTCTGCTCAGCCAGCCTACTCCAATGGCTCAATGGGGCGAGAATAAGCAAGCCCACTGGTGATAAATGGCCCACATCGCTGTCCATGTCCTTCCAATATAACCTGGGCATTAATTACACCAATTGGTATTGCACTGTCATCAATATCCATCTGTGCTGTAGCCTATATGCATGAGGGGGTGTGTATTATGGCCCTGTTCACACCTGGCATCAACGTGTGTCTTGGGTGATCCGATCACAAGTGGACAGCTTGAATGCACACCTGTCCGTTCACACTTGACCCATCTCCACATGTGTCAATTGTGATCGGACCTCAATTACCCGCTCCGAATGCAAATAAACATGTGCATCACTTCCGTTTGCAAAGACCAAATGCGTGCTTTCACTTATGCAGAGGACGTCAGTCGAGTAGGCGGTCCTTCAATGTGGCCCAGGACACATTGACGTGCACGCTGCTAAAAGAATGTGGCTATATGCGGCCCAGACCACCTCCGAATGTCTGAGTGATTAGATCTCAATGCGTCCTCAATGTGTCTCGGGTGTATTCACACCTGTACTTAGAGCTGTTCACTTGTGATCAGATCACCCAAGATGCATTTTAATGCCAAGTGTGAACAGGGTCTATGTGTGGGAATTTGTGTTCTGATGTTTGTTGAATGCATCACACTGAGCAGGCAGATAGTGAAGTGCTTGCAGTGCACAGGAGCACAGTGCAATGATTTAATCTTTTTAAGCATACTTTGCCAATAAAATGCACTTAGCTCATTCAAAAGGGTAAGGGTGTTCAATACAGATATGCTCAGTGAGTTTTCACTGTGAGCATTTGCTCTAAAGACAGGCCTCCCATTTACCACATTGTATGTGGCGTGCCAAGATGATTATTTTTGCTAGTTTTAGGAAGTCGTCTAGACTGTCCTGTCTGTATATTTTCTTTTAGACAACTCTGTCTTCAAGCATTCAGTATCTCATCAGTGAGAAAAACCACACTGCACAAAGACAAAATTTCCAGAAATTTAAAGTAATCCATCACAGTGACTGCAAACCCTTTGATTATTTTTCTCACAACAGAATTGTCAGCCGTCAATCAAAAGAGATCAGAAGAGAAACATCAGTAATACTGTAATTCTGCAAGAAAATATTCCTGGAAGACAGGATTGTGTTATGATGCTCTAAGCAACCATGATTCCTAATCAGTGGCTTCACTGCTGACTAAGCCTGCAGGGGGCTCAGGCTTCGGTTATTACCTTAATGTTTGTGTGTAAAACTTAGGAAATCAAATAAATGATGCATGTTAATTGTAATCATAAAAAGGTCAAATTTGACCCTTTCACATTACTTTAAGTGTTATTTTCGTAACTTAATAGATATTCTGGCATGGGAATGAGAATTAATTCCATTCAAAATTAGCACAGTGGCAGCACACACACCCACGGAGGGGCTATTAGCAGCCAGCGAGCAGCTCAATGCTGAACCCACAACACATGAAGAAGTTGTATGAGAGAGAGAAGCTGCACCAAAAATGAGCTCCTGAATTCATTTCAAACTTAGATCTAAAAAAGGGGCCTTGGCGGGAGCTGCACCAGAGAGGAAGCATTGAAAGCGGTGCGACAGGATGTGGAAGAAGGGCAAGCACAGAGTGCAAGGAAGGATAACTGCTAACCCATACAAACCCAGCAAAATGGATTATATAAACCTCCCATCAGTGCTGGTCACTGGTTGACATCCAGCAGCTGTCAACATCGAACTGAAACATGTACTTTCTCTCTAAATGCACTTTGATGCACTGTGCAACTAACTGTTCGTTCTTTTTTGTTTTGTTTCTCTTGGAATTTATGTGTAATTATTGGTTTTTTAAGGGTATTTTTTAGATATATATCTGTATGTTTTCTGCTGTTGCACTGCTGTGGGCTGGGAGAGACAGCATTTTGTTTTTTTGTTTATGCAAGTACACAAGTAAATGACAAACTAAATCTTGAATCTTGAAATTGAAATGCTGGAAAACAGCTTAGAATAATATTAAGCAGGCATATTGAGCAAACACTCGTTTATAGTCTAGATATGAGGTGCTGCGATAATAAAAAAGGTTGCAAGGGACAGTTTGTAATATAAAAAGGCGAAAACGTTGCCCATTTTAGTAAAGACAGTAGTTTTAACATACAGATACAATATTCCCAATTCTAACAATATTATGTCACACTCAGTCCAACGAAAACTGACCTTAATAAGTGTATAATTTGCTCTATTTGTCTACTCAGCATCTACAGTACAGTAGGCAGAGGAAGGTGAAAAGAGTGCAACTAGCTAAAGTGACTTTGGTTTGAAACTCAGACCATCTGGCCTGTCACTTAACCTGCACCTTTATGTTTGCTCTTGTCCCACAAACCTTTACTGTACCAGCTCTGTCGTCCTTTTCTTAATTAGCAGAAGTAGATTTCAAGATGGAGTTACTGTCTGCATTGAAGTTATCAGGCCACATTCGACTGACTTTTGAGAAACATATGGCGGGCAAGGCCGCTGCCATTCTAAAGTCTCCGGGTTGTTTACTTACAGAGGGCAAGTTGAGCTGATGCCTTTTTAAAATTCTGATTCAGAGTTTAGAGACGATAGTTTATTAGATTAATAAATAGATCGAATTCTTTACCATTTTATGCCTATATTAGAACCTTTATTAACCTTGTCTGGTTTCATCAGTTGATGTTTATCCCTCTGGTATTGTGTTGTGTTTTATATTATCCTTTGTATCTAGTAAATCTACTTTTAATTTAAAAAGTTGTCTGCAAAACAAAATTCCCCCCCGGTGGACAATTACATTCTGGGATGAAACTGAAAATGTCACTTGTATGCTTTGACTTTTGCACCACGTTTGCTGTTGTAGAGGTTTGGGAATAGAGAAAGTGAGATATGCATAACCAACTGGTTTTGGTGATTGGATTCTGCAAACATAGAGGCAATTTGGTGGAAATGAATATGTGCAGATTTTGTTAGAGAGCTGACAGAAATAATGTATTTCCAGCTTGCTTTTTCGCTTGTATCTCTAGTGTCAGTCTTCAGGTTTGCTACCATTTGGTGAGCTGGTCAACTCTTTACCAAAGTCAGACAAAGCAAAGCTAATCAGCAGGATTGAGGCCACAGAACTGTGAAATGTGTGTAGTACATCATGCATATTGTGGTGAGCCAAAAGGCTATTTGTCAAAATTTAATGCGTGACAGAAATGCACACAAAAGCATGAGCTCAACACACTGCTAATCAGCCTTAATAAGGTTTCAGTTTTATGAGTCATTAAGATCAAGAAAAACAGTCCACTGACATCATCAGATTTCATTGGCTGGGCTGGCTTAAAGAAACTTTGGGAATAGTTATTTAACACCGAAAGTCAACAAGAAGGGCAGATGTGTGATAAATGGAGGCAAAAAGAACAGTGCAGATGCAATTATTTAATCTGACTGTTTGACATTCGGTTCAAAAAAAAAAAAAAAAACTACAAACTCTGTTGTCTAGACATTTATCACAATGAATTTTTGGAGTGTCTGAATTTATACACAAGGCATAGTACATTGAAAACAAAAACATTTGTATTATTTTGTAATTTAACTCCCACCACAACCTTCAGCCTGAAAAATAAAAATGTATTGTTATAATTGTTTGTTAAATCATGCAGCTTAATGGATGGCAATGTTAGTTGTCTCACCCAAACTAAAAATATCTCAGCAATCATTGAATAGATGGCTGATTTTATACAGACATTCATGGTCCTCATAGGATTAAAGCCAACTGATTATGGTGACTTTCCTATAGAGGCACCAGCAGGTTGAAATTTTAGATTTTTGATGGAATACCTCAACAACTTTTGGATGGATTGCCATGAAGTTTGGTACAGATATCCATAGTGCCTAAAAGATAAATCCTAATGACTTTGGAGATCCCCTGACTTTTCATCTAGCGCAACCAATAGGTCACATATCCAATAAAATATCAACATATGCCAGTTTGCGCAACATTTTGAAGAGATATTCATGGTCTCCAAAGGATAAAACCATCTGACTTTGATGATCCTGTGACTTTTTTGCACCACCATGAGTGAAATTTTGATGGATTTTCATGATGAGTTAATAACTTTCGTGCATCATCATCAGCATGTTAACGTTGTCATTGTGAGAGCTGCTAGCAAGGCTGTAGACTCTTAGTCATTTCTTCAGTCCAAAGTTGTAGAGTGTCCCTCATTAGAAAACACTGGACTGTGAGCTCATCTCATCTTTTCAGTAAATCTCTTGTTTGGCTGTTGGGAGTTTTTGAGAGCTTGGGATGGATATAACCAACATGGACAGGGAGAGCATGTACACTTTTGTCTTTCTTACTCATGCCCAAATATACACATCCTCTTCTTCCACTCTTTCTCTAGCTACCCCTGCACCTCAGAGGTCACTAGAATTAGGCCTGTGGACAGAAATATCTCCTTTTGTCTGAGTACGAGTGGATGGTTTGTCTTGCAAACTATATTTATGAGATCTCATTATTTTCATTTCCTATCCTGTCACTTAGTATTAGGTTTCTTCCGTTCAGTGCACACAGGAATAGCTCCACTCTTGATACGAAGTCAGGGTCCTCTGAAAGAGATGCATTTCAATAACAAAGGGATATATCACTAAGGATTGGCGGTTTAGTACCGTAAAATATCATTGATTTTGCTCAAATGCTTCAATCTTTTTACTTCCGTACTTAGCTGAACTGGAATGGAAATCAACATAAAATGGGCCACTTATGACAAGCGGGATGGGTCTCTTTTTTAGTCCCTCCCTCATAATATTGCAAATGAAATTACAAACCGTTGTGTTCCCCAGCACCATGTAAAAATGGAAATGCACAGCGTTAATTCATGCATGAAAGCATTGTTGGTACTGTTGAAAAATTCCACTGATTCCAGACGCTGGAATCCACCATGGTATTATTCATTAAGACAAGTGAAACGTTGGGAGTCTGCAAGTGTATCTCAAAACAGGGCCGACCATATGTTTAGTGTCAATATGACTTCACGGTTGCCCATGTGGAAAATAGCTCCGGGCCACGGAATGCACACTCGCACAGTGCTGTGTTTAGATAAATAATCTTGAACTGTGAAATACGAAATAGGAAACGAGAGCCATGTCTAAAAATAATTTCCATCTAGCATTTTTTTAATTGCAGCAGAGAGGAAAGTAAATGGTTGATTATGAAGAACTCAGGTCTGTTTTTTGGGAGAGGGAAGAGTCGTCTGATTGTTTCCAATGCCCTTGGTGATTCTCCAAGGACTGGCCTGGCATGAAATTGGCAGAAGCAGGGACCGGAGCGAGGAAAGAAGAAGAAAGCAAGAAAATAATGTGCAAGCGAGAACAGATATAACTGTGGGTAAAATGTCCAAGAGTAAAGGAATGGTGTGCAAGAGAGCTGAAATGATGAAAAGACCCTGAAAATGGAGGAGGATAATTTGAGGTCTGCTGGGTTTCCTCCCAGCCATATATACTCCAGAAACTTTGTGAGAAAAAACTCAAAGTTCAACACGAATGACCAGGAGCCTTTAGCAAGAGTCAGACATGGTAAAGCTTCTCATTAGGGTTTTGCATCAAACATATACTACATATACTTTTGTAAGATCACAAAAGTGTTAAAATTTTGCACTTTCACCCCAAGTTTTTCCCAGTGGTGCTCCTTCTGATTAAAAGATAATGCCGGGTTACCACAATTTGGGTCTCATTTCCTTAGTTTGGCCATCATTTCCATTAGTAATAAAACGATTATACTCACTGAGTTAAAGGTGCTCTCCACTGAATTTTACACATGACTATCAAGGTTTTGTCAGCTTGGCCTTGTAGACTTCAGATTATTACCAGAGCATCAGTGTTTTGGGCGGGCCCACCGCCAAAACCCCTGTGGTGACTTTATTTCATGTGACTTTTGGAATTCTTTTTTTCTTCTGTCTTATTACATTCATCCCTAACTTTCTTCTTAAAAACAACTAATTTAAAGATACCCTCCAGACATGTATTAAGACATATAAATATACTCTGCTTGGGACAATAATGTGTGTCTTTAAAATCCTTAAAATGGTATCTACTCCTTCTCCTTTATTAAAAATTGGGAATCTATGAATATGCAATATATCTCACTTAAGAAGTTTAACTGCTGTCTCCTACTTCACAGTAAGGTCCATTCTTAGTGTTTGTGCACTAGAGGCTTCAAGTTTCCACATCATACTTCATACTTGTGTAAATTGATTTTGGACCAGGATTGACATTCAAACTAGTTGTGATAAATGTGAAAACAGCCCTCTAGTGTCAAACTCTGCACATACATCATTCTGTACAATGAGGCTCAAATATACAGTTGTGTAACATTTCTACTTAATATTCTTATTGATGCATAATATTCATTTGAAGTCCCCCAACCTTATGGGAGAGTGATACAAAATCAATGGGAATTCCCTTTAACTGACACATAATCAAACATGTTTTTTAAAAAAAACAAAAAAAACCAACTCAGAATAACCCAGCCTGTCAGTTTTAAACATTCCCTGACTTCCTGTCCTGGGTCGACTTTGACCTAATGTACTATACTTACCATGATTGTGTGCACGAAGTTGTCCTGTCTCCTTTTTTTTTTTTTTTTGGTGTTTTTTTTTTTTTTTTTTACTAACCTTGTCAGACTTTGTTGTAGCAAGACCAAAGCTGAAATAAACCAGCATTATCCTTACTCATCCTCATTTGTCTGACAACACCAAATACTCCTGACCAATCACCAAACAAATCAGAAACACTCTCCAGACTCCACTCTTGGAAATTGTAACTAATCACTGACATCGCCTCATTGTGTTCACATCCAATCCATTTTTCTCATGAAACGTTAAGCAAATCCATATCTTGGTTGCATAGTTAAAAACAATTGCAATTTAAGGTTTTTTTCTGTTCATTCATTTGGGGTTTCTCCATTTCAGTACCAATCATGAGGGTAATTATCAATAATCAATATTGTCGAGCCTTTAAAGCATCACCCATCCCTTCTGACAAGGATCATCCTTTCTTTCTGTTCCCCTTCCCCAGGAGACCCCATGCCACTGTGTGCTTGTGTTCCACATGGCCTCTCTCACGGCTCCCTGCTGCTTTTATGGACCCGTTTCATTAGCCACCTAGCTCGAATAGTCCCAGAGGAAAGCCCGAGGGCCGCACTGTTTACTAAATGTGCCTTTTACTGCACATCATCCTTGTAAAAGATGCAAAAGCCTCCATTTAGGAAGAGGGAGCTAAACGAGAACGTGCTAATTGGATTGGCATTTCACAAAAGGCAGATTTGACTTCATGCTAATGTGATTGTGCTTTTTCTCTCTCTATGCTCAGACACCAGAATGAGGTGGGTGAGATTTGAATGAAAGAAAGCATGCGGTTTGTACTGAAAAGAGTTTAAAAGAAACGATGTGTTCAACTTACTTTTCAAAGCATTGGCCAGTCTTTTGGTTTTGGCTTTTTTTCATTATGGGTGTCTTTTAAAACGTTTCACATATCCTTCTTCTAAAAGAAAGGGAAAAAAAACACATTGCACAATATACTACTAACCAACCTACTCCCTTTATTTAGTGCATACATGCAAAATGATGTTTTTTTTAATATTATATTTCTATGTGATCTATGTCCAGTTTATTTTTCATCAGACTGAATGAATTTATGTATATTTTTATCATTACTTAACTGATTCATGAGACTACTTTGCAGTCATTGTCACATGTTGAAATTGAGTTTTTCATTGTCATGACCTGATCAACTTTGGATCCCCTTGTGAAGTTCATCTCATCTCCTTCTGATTCTCATAAAGCCCTCCACTGCCCTCCGATGCTATTGGACTAATCAACCTTATCAGTTGTTTGAGCCTTGAGCACTACCCAATTACAACCTCAGTGGATCTCAAGATGCTGACGAGTGTAAGGGTATTACTGTCCAATCACATACTCGCCACTGACACTCTGCATCGGGCTCATCGACCCGGCCTCCTAATCCTGCTCCAAGAATCAGCCTGAGATGCAGATTGAGTTGATTCCGAGTGTCTTCATTTGTTTTTCTGCAGTGGCTGATGTATAGACCCGGGCTCTTTCTGCCCTTCGCTCTCCCCGCTGATTAAGACTGATCCTCCGGCAGGCCACACCAAAGCTAAATTAATCATCCCAGAAATGGGTTACATGTCAATTTTGTGGTGATAAGTGTTGAGCTGGATAATGGTTGTCACGCTATGCTGGATGAGGGGAAAACAGAGGAGGTAAAGAATTACTTTTCTGCTGATGCAACCAATATGGATTCTAATGGTATAGATTGTGCATGGTGTTATTTATTTAAAAGTGTACGACAAGCAATTTTTGGATGTTTTTCTTTTTTTTTAAATTGCACTTTAGTAAGACAGTTCTTTCAATGAACTAAATAACAACCTAGTAATATACAAAATAAAATGTCTATTTCAACTAGTTCTTGGCATCTGAAACTCAGAGCAGGAGGGGCAATGTGGCTTTGCACATAAACAACCCCAAAAGGAAAGTGAGGGCAAGAGAGTTGTTTTCATCTTGTAGTAAACAAAACATTCCCCTGCGGGGTGAAATCTCCTCGAACATCTGGCTCCATTATAGGCCCCTGTCCAGTCTGCACTCGCTGTAGAAGCTAATTAGAAAGAGAGAGCAGATGAGGGGAAAGAGCGAGGGCAGAGAGAGGAAGACCCAAGATAGAGCTCCAGATTTTTTGGCCAGTAATACACGACCCACATTTCCTCAAAATCCGCTCAAATATATATCTGGGGCTTCATAAAAGCCAGACAGCCGACGACAGAAAAGTGAGTTAAGAGCAGAGGTCTTTTGCTGTCATGTGCTTTTATGTTTTTTGATATTTATTAAGTGGTTCAGTCACTGACTACCAAATAATTTCATTTTTGAGGTTGTCTTACTGAAACTGTGGCGTGACTTCTAAGCAGCCCACTCTCTAAAACACAAAAGTCCAAAAGATATTAACCTCTTACTGACATCTTATTTCACAATAACATATTTTTTCCCTATCTGTTTTCCATATCTGTACACTACATTTTTGTGCAATATACCTGCTCAGCAAGCCAGAGTGACACTGTTCAATCACAGTGATAAAGCTCTGTCAAGGGGTCGTGTTTACCCCGCTACTCAAGTGTTAGAAGGCATCACCTTGATCCCGGAACCAGAGCCACAATGCACACTGTCGTTTGATTTCACTCAGGCTTCAAAATCTAAAGGAACTCTACAGGTTTTGAGGGCAGAGAACAATAACTACGCCCCTTGCCAACCCTTGCCCTCGACAAGCACTCCATTTTCAAACAGAGTGCTTGTCAAAATGCGTCTGAAACCCTCTCCCCTCGTTCCAATTTAGGATTTGGTGGTGTGGTTTTTGACAATTTTTTGTAACTTTCCAAGACGACAATCCCACAAGTACACCCTCTTCATGAAGTTGAGAAAGTACGCATGATTTGAACTTCTCTTTGGCTGTCACTTTTTTTTTGTTTTCAAATGAGTGAAACACAATGAAAGCCTTCAAGGAGACTGTCCTAACGTAAATGCCATCACCCTCATTTGAACAATTATCGCATCTATGACAGCAGGCTTCTTGTTCTACCATTGCGTGAGGCCATTCAGAACAGCTATTTTGCCTTTAGACATGGTAGAATGACAACTAAAACTAGTATGTTTCAAGCATATATACCCACACCCTTTACTGTAAGACTATACAAAGTCCCTCCACCCAAAGGCCATATGCTGAACATGAAGTATGTGACTGGACAGGTATGACAGTCCGAAAAATAATATACTTCACATAGCAGAGGGTACGTGTATGTGTAAAGAGACAGTTGAGGTGGGGTATGCATGCATGTACCTATTCTTTCTATTGTGCTATTGTGTCTAGGTCACACATGAGTCTCTTCTAAGTACTAAAATCATGAACCCAGAGAAGGCTCAAAAAGCACACAACCGGTTTGAAATGAGTCACCACTCATCACACACACAGTATCTGTCTGCAGTGATGGAGGAGAGAGAAAAACCTGTTGAATGATCAGGTCTTCTACCATGACACCACAACACAAATCTTCTCCACGCTTCACACACACTTCATCGAGCAAAGCAGCCAACGCCACAGCCACTTTGTTTAGAATGTGCATGAATAACAAAGGTAAGGTCCCTTCCTGCCAATATAGACAATGGTCATATGCTGTCACACAGCATATGACTTGAGCCTATAGGGGTTTACCCTCTCCACACAACAGACAACAAGATGCTGTTGACTTTAGCCATGAGTTTCATAATAACATGTCAACGCACAGAAAACATATGATGGATTTTCTCTTCCCTCTCTCTCCTGTGGGACATAGGATTGAATGTCTAAAGATGAAATATTGTTAGGCATAAAGGTCCTGTCATAAGTGTGAGGTCCCTTCTTATAAGAGCACAGCTCAATTGGACCAAAAGTGCACACAAACTTATTTGACAGGGTAAAACAAGCAGCAGGGCTGTCTTAATTGACAACAACTTGAGAGAAATCCACCCATTGGGCCTGAACGTCTCCTTTGAATGGGCCTTTTTCAGATCCACGGGCCGTTCCAACCGAAGAGCAGAGGAGCGCATCACCGCACATTTCCGCCTCATGCCTTGTTGGAGATATTTCAGTGGAGGATGTTCGAAAACCAGTTTCTCCTCATGACAAGAAGAGATTGCTGACGCATACACTCTGATAGTTGAATGTGACAGAGCCCTCTCCAGCAGAAGCTGCAGGAAAGAGAGCGCACCGTTGAGCTGCTCACCAAATCAGCTTCTCTCTCCTCGTACCGCTTTTGAAAGCTCAACAATTTACTTTGTAAGCAGAACTGGTGCACTGGTGTATTCTACACAGACTGCACACCACAGCATCCTACGATCCCAGACACACCGGCCGATGCCTCTTACATTTCAAGCCCCGATAGGCTGACTCAGACTGGGCATTGCCAAAATGAAACCATTTGCCCGTGACTGCATGCTCACCAGTACCGGGACTGGTAAGGTTGGCAAGAAAATTGTTTTTGTACAGTGTTGTAATGTAGCCTGGGGAAACCAGCATGAAAATCAACATCTCATATCAGTGAAAAAATCTCTGTGACTGTTCAATGTTGGTTCAAAAGTAAACTGATATTACATTATTTTGAAACTAAATCCCTCCTAGTGAGCAAGGCAGCAAGTAATGTGAAAAATCTAAGACCCAAAGAGGGTGACATATGGGCTCAAAGGCCTGAAATTATCAAGTTATCAATAGCATTAAATAGCTGCTGTACATTAGTATTTTATGTTTAACATTTCACAGATTTTATAGGTAAGCAAATGTCACCACAATGTGATGAAAACCAAAGTTGTAAGATCATTCAGAGTAGTAATATAACAGCATCTGTTGTGAAAGTTTAACTTGGTGACATTTGACAATCACTGATGGTCAGCATGGTTAAATTAACTGCTAAAAATGTAATATATACCGGATGAATTAATATCATTAGTGTCAAGACTTGTAATTTTTGGAAATAGTTGCTTTTCCTTTTTATATATGTATTTATAATATGTATTATGGGGAAATCATCAAATTAGAAGCACATAGTCCCATTTTAACCTAAGTTCAGGCAGAACGCGAAGCAAATTTGGAGGTGCAAACGTATGTGGAGTTGCAAATTAAGTGAAAACGCATCTGCACAAGTTGAAAATGAATGGTATGAAACTTCAGTCCAACCTTTCCTGGCTGCTTCGTTCAAACAGTAAACATAATTGCTCAATTTAGCGATGTAAATTAAGAATTCAACAATGTTCAGTATCCATCCTATAATCTACAGACGGTCAATAAGAAAATCAAGAATATACAGCAGATCGGGTTCCCATTATAAAAAATATTTCACATTACTAGCAGTTTTGCCTTGTTCAAAGTTTGGAGTTACCTTGAGAAGCTGGCCTGTGTTGTCAGATATCCAGTGGCAATGTTGAACAATCACTTGTAAATATCATACAATCATATATCAGTATTTGGTTAGTTTGAAAGGGAGACTGGGAGTACTTGGATACAACTTCATGACATGCAAATTCAAAAATTTCGCTCACATTTCTTTGAAGGCATAGTGTTATCACGAGCTGCAACTGGTGAACTACACGCGTCTCGCTAACCTCCCACTGTAATTCTGTGCGCCGAATCTCTGCTTGGATTAATCCTGTGGCCCTAACCTTTTCCTCTCGCTGTGGAGAGAGCAATTTGCCTGATTCTGTCGCCACCGTGGGTGGCTCTCCTCCCGATGACATCTCCCGCTGTGTGCCCAGCATCAGAGGCCAGCACGCTCCCTGAGGGGTGATCAAGATGCCAGAAAAAAGCTCACTAACACCTGCCACAGAGAGCATTGTGCTGATTAAGGGAGAACTTTGACTCTCCGCCGACAAGAGCAGAAGGAGAGGGGGAGTGAGAGAGGAAGACAGCGAGGGACGGAAGAAGCTAGCGGGCGTGTTGTGGGTCAGGGGCAACGGTCTTGTTATGCTGACAGGATCGCCAAAGTCACGACACCGCGCTGCTTCATTCAAATGTTCCATTTGCATGAAATGCCAACATTTTTGGTCTTATATCAGTGGATACAGTCTATTTAAGCTTTATGGTCTTGAAACAACTGTGTGATGCACTGGGGTTGAGGATTGGAGGGCTTGCGCATGAGCTGCTCTAGTTCACACTCAGTAAATTGGCCCATAATCCCGGTGAGAACATGCTTCAGCTGCTTGTACATCCAGACAGTGTCTTTTATGTGCTTTTAAGAGAATCTCCTCCAGATGATACTCTTAATGAGCCTCGGAGGAAGCTCGTGTCATCATTAGAAGGCCCCAGGAGAAACTGGTCGGACAGCTTCCTACTTGAGCCCCGCCCTTCTGTTTGATAGACAGAGGGAATGAAGTGGGGTGGCCAATAAGGCTGCAAAGAGGGCGGATTTGCCTGGTAGAAGTCAAAAAACCCGGCGATGACCCTGTCAGCAGTGACCAACCCTAATTGACCACATGCAGGGAGAATCTGTTGACCCCAGAATGGCCCCGGGTGATAAAGATAGCTAGAGAGAGAGCAGGGAGCTTCTGAGGCAGTCTGAATGACAATATTTATTAAATGCTATCCTTTTTCACTGGCTTTTTTTTTCTGTCTTTAGCATATCCTCTATTGATATTCAGGCGGGGAAAAGAGGCTGTAAATAGTCAGTTGAGTAGTTAGCTGAATCATTGTAAACAGAAAATAATTCCATTTGTTTGGCTCAGTCAAATTCAAAGTGTAATCTACAAAGTTTGAACATGGCAATTATTTTCAGCAACTGAAATGAGTATTAATGAATATCAAATATTTCTTGTACTTCCATGACCATTGCATAACCTTCTTTGCTTCCTTGTTCTTAATTAACCCCTTCCTCTACTGTTTCAACGATGGGGATCCCATTTCCTTTTACAGGATTACAATTACATACTAATCACTGTTTGCAGCTTTTTCTGTGTTTGTGTAAGCTTCTAATCACTGTGTTCTGCTTTTTTGGGGACTCCATGCTGGGTTTCATTAAGGAACAGCACTCTCCCACCTCTGAACCAAACAGGCTCTGGAATGCTACTGGGAGATTGCTGGCGAGATCTGTTGATTGTAACTCATTAAGCCTCGGTAATTAGGACCTATGAGATAAGTTTATCAGGGTTTGGTGACATTTTTCTCACATTGCGGTTGTGAAGATATCACCATTTGAAATAACCATTACCAGTAATTACGCCACCGTGCAAAACACAAAAGCCTGTCCTAAGAAGATGTTACACTGCTAGTTTAGAGACTTCTAAGCCAAGCAATGTTTTTCATTTTAATAGCATGAAAGGAACAGCCTATGTAGCTGGGCAATGTCAGAATTTGTAATTATCATTTTTCAAAGTATCCAAACCAAATTAATATGCTTAGAGTCAAGGATAACAATTAGACCATGACTGGAGACGGACGTAGCATGTTTAACAGAAGTGCATTTACAGTATGATTTCTCTACATGAATAATAAAATAAGTCACCATTTAGAGTAAGACACCATTTTCTTTGACAAACACTTGGATTAAAAGGTTCTGTTGTGCAATGCAATCAATGCAGTCACAATAGTTAATAAAAATAAACCATTTTCACTTACTTAAATGGTCTATGCAGAAAATGAAACAAAGCCTCCTACCATTTAAATAGACTTGGTTGTGATTATATTGCAAAGTGGAATGCATTTTATACTTCAGTAATTTGAAATCCACAGTTTTGGGCTATACATGGTCAGGGGAGGTTGCGGGGAAAACATAATTACAAAAGCTAGTCAAGCCTAACAAAACAGTGCTTAGAGCCTGTACGACTATTGCTGCTGAGCGACCCTTTTTGTCACTCCCATTATTCATAGTCTGTGCGAAACAGGCAGGAATTAGTTTATTGTAATTCTAGAACAGAGTAATGCGGGGGAATAGCTACAGGAGGACAAAACAGCGACTGAGACGAAGGAATTTGTGTGCACAGACCTAATTGAGAAGGAGCAAGGATAGAATCTGCAAAAAAAAAAACCCCTCTGCTCATTTTGGTCCAATTGGCCAAGAGTCTACCTCTTAAATATGCCTGCATAAAATAGACATCCACCACACACAAAAAGGTGTGTATTCTGAGTGTGTATAGGCACAGTGGGGCCATACAACTACTGGAGATAATATACCATTCCAATAAATGTTGGATTTTATGGGAGTGACACCTGCTGAGGTGACATTCAACCTGAATAGCTACCTCAACTTAAATTATTTGTTTAATCCATAGTGTGTAATTGTGATTGGCAAAGGTAATATTAGATGAATGTAATTTAGATTTCTATTAACCTTAATGTCCTAATTTCCAAGATTAGAAAGAGTTAAGGGCTCCAGATGGAATATAGGTACCACCTGGATAGAAAATGCTAGTTTACATATATGAATCCAGCTACACACGCACACTCATATTTGACTGTTTTTTTACTGAAACCCACAAAAAAACTTTGGCTACAATAAGGACAACACTGTAATATAACTATCCAATATTATAAATGATTGGATAGAGGCAGAAATGCCCATCTTGGGTACATGCCATCTGTCCCTGGGAATCAATCAATTCCATCAACCCTATTATACTATCCAAAAGAATGATGAGAGAGGCAGAAGGGAAGCAGTGCAGACAACTGTAGCCTCCTTCTGACCAACTTTATACAGCTTAGTGCCTCTTAGAATAACTTAAATTTATTGTCTTTAAACTTACTGCAACATTCTGCCTCCAATTTATGAAATAAGACAGTTGATCTAAAAATTACATCTGTTACGCTCGGTCCAATACAATCCATCAAATGTATGCCAGTCACATAATCTTATTTATTATCTTTCACTTCACCTGCATATATTTCCCATAACTGTTCAGACAAATCTTTTCCTACAGTGTACACATCTGAATCTAAAACCCTCAATCTACTCTTAAGTGCTTGTTGCTATAGTCAGTGCTATATGATGTTATAAATAACATCTGCTGCATTGTCTTAGAAATGAATAAGTGGATGCATACGATATATTAGCCATGCAATCTTTAGTTTAAGGAAATGTAAAGTAAAGTGAAGTGGGGGCCCAGATGATAGGTATTGAAGCAGATTTATTGTAGTGATGGCATTGTAATATCTGTGTAAAACCCAACAAGAGCAGACTTGATAGGCAGGACAGATTGAGTTAAAAAGCTGTTTACTCAATAATCAGTCAGGGTAATGGGCAGTTGGGATCAGGCAAAGACAGCAGAATAACACTGGCAATTACACAGGTTAAACAAAACAAGCAAGCTGACATGGATAGCTCGAACACAAAAAGACAATATTAAAGACCTATTGAAATCATGACATCACATTTAATCATTCCTCCTTGCAGTCAACATGTCTTAATGAGGGCTGACAAGCAATTCAAAACATGTAATTACGATGAATCACAAATTTATTTCATTTTTTAATCTGTTGAAATTTTACCCCAATGAAACATTCTCAAGTGCAATGAGGTTATATTAAGAAGAGTGGACACAGTATGCGTCATACAAATGTACTTAACAAGTTCAGGTAACAGGAACAAGAGGAAATTCAAAAAAATATCAATTATGCAGTAGTTTTATTCACTTACACACTAGGTCTGTGCAATATTGAACACAGAAAACAAAACTGGGCTTAGACATGTAGTCTCATACAGTGTACATGTATTGCTGAGTCATGCCAAATTTAAGACATGTAGTCTCATACTACTACTTAGGCCTATTTTACACCGAACTTACTTTGAGCGTGGTCGACAAGCTACAGCATTTATTAACTGACACAGTTAATAAATGCTGTAGTCTGTACTGTACATTTACTGACAGATTGACAACTTACTGCTAACCTTTTCCTCTGCTCTGCTTGCATAAACCATCACTTTTCTGCCGCTCGCTCTCTCACTCAACCACTCACTCATCCGCTACACACATATATTACGTACTGCCCTATTCCTTAAAAGTTTCTCAGGCAACAACACAGAGGTTAACTCACATTTTGGAACAGAGCTGCACAGAGGATCCAAAATCCTATTGATTTCCGAAAGAATGGATACTTGGCTTTATTTTAGGTATTAAAAAAAAAGTTTCTTGGCCTGGCGGGGGTTGTCCTTGGCCTGGCGGCCCTCCAGATCTGTACAATTATAGGGGAAAAACTGGATATAAGAAGGAGACTTTAGCAGGAGAGTTAATGTGGGTTGTTATTCAGAGTATGTGGCTCTTGTGTTGTGTAGCAGGATGCTATCAGGCTCTGCCTATGATAGCATGTCATGTTATTGCTTTATGCAAGATTCGATTTGCTGTATTGAAATAAGGTCTCCAACTATGTAAGCAGATGATGGAATGGTATTTGATATAAATAATGCAAAACTAGGGGGTTCCATCATGAAACCAAAGTATTTAAGATATGAGTTTCTCCATTTTGGTTTCTTATTTTTTCTCAAGGAGAACACAGGACAAGTGATTTACAGAGCAGATATGTATGTATGTGTTAGACAGTTGAACTTTAACAATTAGATAGAAAGCAGACGGCCACACAAGCCATCAGTTGATATGCAGTGGTGGTAAACTCAGTGAGGGCATCGAGCGGGCATATGTGGTACCGATTGTCCAGAAAAAACACACAGGACACAAACACTGACTGTGACCTAGTGGTCTAGTGTCCAGAGGTTTGACTTTATCTTTAAATGCTTGCATTTGAAGTGTGAAGAGCTTTCCTTTCCCTGTATTTGACATGATTCACCCTCTTGAGCTGTGAGTGCAGTGATCTTGTTAAAAGTAAGCTACATACTAATTCTAAATGGCTTTTCACTATGTAATGTGTTCACATTGGAAAAGAGACAAAATTAGGGTACACTCATAAAGTTTCTCTTTATGACCTTCTAAATTTTACATCAGCAGCAGCTAACAGCAGTTAGCTTTTTTTTGGCTCCTTAAGCTGTTTCTACAAAATTGCAAAGTACAAGAAATCCTTGTATACCAACTGCCAAAACATCATATTATGAGGATTTATTATATAGTGTTTACTTCATAGTGATAGTATATAGTGTGGATGATGGACTGCAGGAAGGAATAGTCAGAGACAGAGGCAGGGGGAGACAGAAACAGCGCAGTGCATGTGTAAGTGTATCCACTTAGATGGATAAGGCACTCATCAAACCATGAGTGTGCTCACACTGAGTTAATTGAAGAAGAAAAATCTGCCTCAAGCCGATAAACAACAACATTAATTGCCATCATTTGGTTTGAAAGTCACTTGTCCTCCTTCGTCCCCTCTCTTATCTCTGCGTATTCTCTGTCTCTTTCTTGAGAAAAATCATAGCTGAACAGTATTTTGCTGTGACACATGTACTCTTCCCTAGCTGACTACTCAGCACAAAAAAAGGACCTGGTTGCTTCCTGCTTCAGGCCCAGAAACTTCCATGTGAGAAGCAAGAGTTGACACCTGACGACATTTGTTGTCTAAATGGTAGAAATAACTGTAATTTACCATGCCATCGCGTTGACCTTATTAGGCGGCGAACAATAGCACTGCCACTTTTTTGGACTTCCTCTAGGCCAATGTCGAGCCCTTGATGATATATAATACCACTTGGCAGGCAAGTTAATTATAAGCTGGCCCCTAACACTTGGCGTCGGAGGAGCCCGCCATCTGAAGGCAATGTGACTGTTTTGGTGGTGTGTGTGTGTGTGTATGTGTGTCTTTATCTTTATGTGTGTAGGCAGTGAGGAAGCAGGGTATAACTGTTATCCAAACTGTCAGAGTCACTTTCAAAAGAGTTGGTGAGACACGATCGGTGTCCACACCTCTTACGCATACACACTGATGCACACAAGCACACAGTACACACTGCTGCAGATGCTATGACACAAATGCAGTGGAAATGCAAGCTGTAGCAGTGCACCACACTATACTATAATCCTGGCACACAGTAAAAGACACACTTCACATTGTCTTATACCAAACAGGAGCAAGGTGTAATTTACTGCGAATGTGTTATGTAATAGTAGTTTGTAAGCAGCACGTAATTTGCTCATGTTTTAATATTTATCTCACATATGAAAATGTCTAACACATATATGACTGTCTTTATGAAAGTACTCAGGTTAACTGAGCCATCTTCACACTCCTTTGTTCACACTCATTTATTATTGTCCTCTAATGTTTTTATGTTAATTCATAAACCAGGTTATGTTGTGTCTATATTTCTAAATGTGTGCATTGTCATTACAAACTCAAGCAATTCATCTGTCCGAAGTATTCTGTGCAGGCTAAACTGAGGAGAAATTTCCGGAGAAGAAAGAAATGCATTAACATGAAAGTCCTCAGACATCCAGTTAATAAATTGACAGATCATATTTCATTTAAGGATTTAATTGATTTAAATGTATTAATCATAAACTTGGAGCACTGATGAAAACTTGTCAAAACCAATGCTAACATGCAATCTCTCACTAGACATTTCCAATTCTTTAACAACTTTATTTATGCTTTTCAGAGTATCTAGATCTGTCTTCATCCAGTTTTTTTTATGATTTACATGATATTTATTCTGACAGTTAGCTTCTTTACCAATAACAAGTAAAAATATTTCACTGAAAAGTGTTTCAAGTGATACAACACTCACTTTAGGGTTGCTAATTTTAGGATTAGGATTAATGTTACAAAAAGGTGGTTGATACTGCCGTGTAGGTGCATCAAATATCAGTCAATCAATCAATCTAATTTTATTTATATGGCACTTTTCATACAAGTCAAATGTGATTAACAAATGTACAGGATGGTAAATATAGATTTCAGAGACTGATACACACCAAAAAAGCAAAAAATACCTCCTTTACGGAGTTAATTGAATAAGACTACAATAAAAAGTGACTAGTGAAGATATTAAGAGATAAATAATAAAAGAAACAGGCAAGTAACACCCTGCTAAACATCCATATTTTGTCAATAGATAATGCTAATTAAGGTTTGGACTCCAGACTGGTTTTGACAAATTGACAGCGACAATGGCTCAAATGAAAATAAATATTTTAGGTTGTCTGTGTTTTTGGATCATCATTAGGAATTCTTTCAAAAATGTACACAAGCTACAGAGTTTGCAATGAAATGCTCCATGTGCTCTGGCAAACTAAATAGCTACAGTATGTGTTTGGACTAACTCTGTATATCCCTATGTTCATGTTTTCCGGCCAGCTTCACTTCCAAGCTAACACCGTATTTATGTCCTCAGAATTACAACTAATCTCCCCATCAAACAGACAAGATTTACAGCAGCTTACAGGCAGAGAATCCAGTTTGGCTTTGCCTGTAACAAGCCGAGCCATCTCCCCCTTGTCTTCCATCAATCTGACAGTCGACATCGCTTCAATAAACCTGGCCCCGTCTAGACTCACTCTTGCAGATTTAATTCAAACAGCTGTTCACTCCTTACTCCAAACGCCCTGAGCATTTCCACTGAGAAATGGGAAGTGGAGGTGGTGGTGGTGGTGAGGGAGGGGGGTTGGGAGGTTGGGGTCGGGGGGGGGGGTTGGGGTTGGGGGGGACAGGTTTAGGTTGGGTTGGGGGGGGCGGGATCTGTGCCTATCTGGAGAATGCATTCTGGAGGCGTGGGATGAATTGACCTCAAGGGATATGATGATGTCAACCGCTAGTTAGCTACACATTTTGGGCTGTTTTGTTGCTGACTCATACAAATTGCTATGGCCTGAACAGCTGTTGCCACTGCTTTTCTCAGCATAGAAAATGTCATCTATGTTGTTCCAGCTCTGAATTGTTCATTTGCATGATATTTATTTATGCAAGCTATTGTAAATTTGTCATGTATCAAAATGCAGGGCGATTTTATGGAAGTAGATCAATCACTATAAGCTGTGTGTGTGTTTGTTGTGCCTCATCTACCATCTTGAATCAGCTCTGACCGTGCTCCTCGGTGGGTGGTCAGGCAGTTGTGTGTGTGTGTCCTCTGCGGTCCAACAGGCAGGCCAGGGCTCACGGAGCAGATTGCCTGGCTGCTAAAGAGGTGCTGAGGCCTGTGGTTCTCCCTCCCACACCCCCCCCCCTTTTCCCTCCACCCACCCACCCAGCGGAGCTCCGCAGATGCTCAGGTACAGTAAGCACTCTTGTGCGCATAAGCCCCTGCCAGTAGATGGGACGGGTGGAAGGAGAAGTGACAAGCATGGCCCCACGCTGGTCTCCAAGCTGTCCTGCAGATCTGCTCCCTCTGCCGCTCTGTGTCTCTTTCTCTCTCTCTCTCTCTGTTCTCATCTCACTCTACACACTTGCAGTCCTCTTTTTGCCCCAAACTGGATTGAGAAAGAAATGTGGGAGAGTGAGAAAAGAGGGACAGATAAGAGGGAGGGCAACAAGGGGGAGGGAAGGAGGCCCAGTGTGAAAGAATTGTGTTGACAGTGGGAGAGCCGGAACAGAACGGTGAATGCCCTTCATTATGAACAGTTGGAGGCCGCGCGTGGCAGCCCACATCTGTCTCACTTGTGTTTGTGTGTATGAGTGTGTGTATCATTTTCTTTTGTCTTCCCACCCCCCCACCCCCCAACTTTTCTTGTTGAAACACCTAAATCATTGCTTCCTCATAACCATTTCTTTCATAACAATACTGTCGATGGAAATAGCCGTTATTCACTGTCACTAAACTAATTTGGTGTGAATACTGATTTTTTTCCTTTTTTGGGACTATTGTAGCCATTTCTCAGAAATGACAAATGGATGGCTGAATGGTGCCTCTGTCTAATGTAATGTAATGAATTCTGATTAGTGTAGAATGGATTGCATTGACTTCATCACCCATAGCAGCCTTTCAAATGTTAACCGTGGTCAATCACATTATCCTAGGAGTATCCGGAATGCATGAAAATCATTTTTTCTTTAAAAAGCTGAGAAAACAGCGAGAGAAGGGAATCATGATTAATAGGAAATAATTCAGAGTCGAAGAAAGAGAGACAGACAGAAGGACAAACAGAAGGAGCGAGAGTGGAAAAACACAAGAGAAGGTGAAAATGGCAGAAAACACACGCGTAGTGTGAGCACAAACCCATTTTGGCTGTGAATCGCCACTTTTGTTTGGCATGGCTTCAGGCGGGGGGGACAGTAGCATGATGGAGTTTATGGTGACAAATCTTATGACAGGAGATGTCAGAGCTTTGTGGTGAAACAGCACATATGGACTGGCTGCTACAGCAGGCCAAGAATGATGATGTGAGGAAGTTAACTTGTGCAGACAGAAAGAGATGCAGACAATGAAAGAGAAAGATACTGTAGAAATCTATATGTAGATATTCACTCTTTTCAAGTCACTTTTTATGTTTTTACACTAGTATCATTTTGGATCTTTGAATTCAGCTTCAGTTTAGTTTTATTTAGTTTTTAAGGTACATTTCTTCTGAAAATGAAGAACCCAGGGAGTACATGCATCACTGCATTGCACAAAAGCAAATTCCTCTGCAATTGTATTTTATTTTGGGTAGTTTTGCTGTTCATACTCTTTGAAATGTTTGGGGGTTTTTTTGTTGTTGTTGTTTACATTTTTATTTTTATTTTGATGAGCAAAAATGTTTTTAACCAGTGAGTTTTTTGTGTTGTGTTTGTTTACTTTGTAAATCATATATTTTGCTTTTAGCCATGCTAGCTGTGTAGCTATGTCAGCCCATTGGTTGGCCCCCCACTTTGGTCCAGACTGAAATATTGCAACAACTATTGTATTGATTGCCATAAAATTTGGTACGGACATTTGAGTTCCCCAGAGGATGGAGCTCATTAACTTGGCTATCCTCTGATTCTTCCTCAAGCGCCACCAGCAGGTTAACATTTGTTGTTCAGAGTGAAATGTCTCAACAATTATTGGATGGATTTCCATGAAATTTGGTAAAGACATTCATATCCCCCTCAGGATGAATTGCAACTATAACTTTGGCTAGCCCTTAAAGTGCAACTGAATTTAAATTGCATGTCATTATTATTATTAATATTTTGTTACAACATAGATATCTCCTCTAAAAGTCACATTCTGTCAACCTTTGAGAAAAATATAAGAAACCAAAAGTGAGATTTTATATTTTTCAGTTTCATGACCTATCTTTGTATCAGACCGTCAGAATACAGTTAGTTCTCTTGTTTCTATACAGCCAATCAAATTGCCTCATTTTGACCCATACTTGCATAAATCAGTACCATCACAGTTCTATCATAGTCAGTCACAATGACCAACAGCCAGACAGCAACCTGGAACACAACACAAGAGACACAGACTCTAAACAACCCACGTAAGCTTTCCTCTCAAAATCTTCCTCTTATCTAACTTCCAAACATAAACACACATCTTGTCCTGCGCTAGCTTGTTGAATGACAAGCCAAACATTCACCAGTGAAAAGTGCACTGCTAATGTCAGTTTGCAGAATTAGATAGCTAATTAGTTGGTCAGCTGCTCAACATTGAACAGCAGATGCTGATCTGCTGTTTACTCTTCAATACCACTGCTAACAACACACTGTCTGCCCATCGCTTGTAAGCTACAGCTCAAGTTTGTTTACTTTGTTTCTCATTCCCTCTCTCAGAACTCAGCCTGCCAGCCACTGAATCGAACACAAACAACCCACCAGCAGCAGAGAGGACAAGGAGTATTTCTGAATTTTTCACTAAGACCTTTTTCCCCTCCTTTTAAGAAGTAGAAAAACTATTGACAATTAATTTAAAATAACACTGACCTTTTTTGACTGCAAAAAGAAATGACTTAAGGTAATTTCTGTTAGAATGCAACTTTTCCTCTGGTGTTATCATCAGGTTAAAATTTTAATTTGTCCAATACTTTGGTTTATGACCGAATACATGCAAAACTAATGAGATCCCCATCAGCCTCAGCTGTTCTTTGTGCTTAGTGCTAATTAGTTGTTTTTTGTTACGCTTGCTAATATGCGTAACTGAAATGGTGATTGTGATAAAAAAAAATTAAAAAATAGCTACTTGCCTATTTTTAGTCTTGTTGTCACACTTTGTATGTTTGAAACCATGGATGTTGAGATAATTTCCTGCTGTATACAGACAACATGAAGAACAAGAGTTTGCATAAACTAATGTAAAAAATATCCATATAAACCAGGGTTCATTTCAAAAGTTCACACATTTCAAATGGTATTTTTATTTCAGAAGCTACTCCCTTGCATGTTTTGATGCAAGTACGTGTTGCATTTATTATATTTTTTCTCCCTGTGTGTGATTAATATAATGAGAAATAGATTGGTGTGTTGTATGTAGTTGATTAAAAAACATGTTGTAACACTGCAGTCACTGACCACATGTATTTAGTTCCATCTCAGTGGATTTGGGCAGAACTCAGTTAGCAGCAGCATAACTCCATTTGATTAAATGTGATCGCTGTGTGAGAATGAGTGCTATAAGGTGAAGTATGCTTGGTATCAATTGACCCTGAATTAAACAATCCAGTTAGAGGATTTTTAATGAAAAACGTATTCTCTTGAAAGGTCTGTATGCCTTATCTTAAATGAAATAGCGCACAAAGAATACAGTCAGTAATGAAAATGAAATGAATGGTTTTCATTTCAAATTTAAAATTGATTGAAGTGAGCGCTGACCCCACCCACGGTGTGAAGTTTCCACTCGTGTTTGTAGTCCCATACATACCTTATCACCAATCATTTCAGTGGGTGCTTCCATGCCAATTGGTCTATCAGGGTTTCCCTTATTTTAAACCCTTGACTTTGAAAAAAAAAAAAAAAAAAAAAAAAAGTTAAAAAAATTTGGGCAGCGAGGGTCATCTGCTGACTGGCAGTCTATCCCTCTCCATATCCATTTGGCCAGAGGGACGGTAAATAAAGCAGAGAGTGAGAATAGTAATGGAGCTCTTCATACTCTTAATGGCATAATTGGAACTCTAACTAAAAAGTGTTATCCAAATCAACATTTTGCCGTGATGACTACTCACACCGGTGGCCAACATTGAGTGGCAGACGTGCAATCACATGTAAGCACATGACGATCCCACACACACATGCATGCATACATGTACTGTACACATGCCACACATCACGTACATAAGTGTATGTGCATATAGCCTGGGGGGCAATTATGCACTCCCCCAAACACACATGTACAGTGTAGGTACAAACACAGGACAAATGGACAGATCGGCATAGACGGGTATACAGAAGGATATTCACACACATGCTGGGAGCCAGTACCGAGACACCCCACAGATTTGGCATCCTCTTGACCCCTCCAGAGGGCACTTAAAAGGCTTGAAGACAATTCTCCCCTCCCTCTTTCTGTTCTTCATTCCCTCCCTCCCTCCTTCTCTTTCTCTCTCTCACTCTCTCTCTCCCTCCTTCTGTCCTCACTTTGGCCTCTGTCCAGACAACCAATCACACTGATGGCTTTGTTTTCAACTCTCTCAACCCCCTTTTCCTCCACCATCGCATCACTTCCTCCTGCAGTGTGGGTAACATCCAGGAATTCAGGGCTGATGAGCCCAAAGAGATGTTTTGGAAGACAGCCAACACTGCCAAGCCAAATTGAGACCAACCTCACACTGGCCCTAAATCAGGTAAGAAAAACTAGAAGTGGAGAGTGTTGTTACTGGAGCTACAATGATGTTTTGTTCCAAGATGATGTATTGGCAGTTTTTTGTCATACCCCTCCTACTAATTAATTACTAGTTCAAAATTATTAAAAAGGAAAAAAGGATACTTAAGGACTTAATTTATGAGTAATTTTATGTATCATCTTTTTATGGAACAGATGAGGTTCTATAAGTCCATAAATGTCCGAACGTCAGACCCGTTAGATTTGTGGAATGTTACCTAATTTCTCAGTGAAAAACTGTTTCTCTCTATGTTGACAGGTTGACATAATTTAACTACCATTTTAATCAAATCAGCCCTTGCAGGGTTCTATTAAAACTGATGACACATGAGTATATGCTGACAGTAAAATACATTTTCCTAAAATGATATCATTGATAGATCATGAAATGTTGAGAAATGATGATGATGTTTGAGTGTTTCTTTGTAGCTTTTGCTGAAAATTGGTCACTGGGGCTACAGATGGTAATTATAGGATAATGCTACATATAATTATCAAGTATCTTAAGTCAGTAACTTAAATGACATCATCATTTGGCGACTTGGCTGTTTTTACTTTTTGTTGTGACTCAAAAATGTCAGTTTCACAGCCGTATATAGCCTAACTAAAGTTAGCTAACATTAGCCACTGGTTGCACCCAAACAAGTAAGACTGTATGTACAATAAGTAATGTGTCATTTCTTACTTCTAAAATCACAAAGACAAACAAATGTTGTAGTACAGCCTATGCTAAGTGTATGAAAGGTAGAAAAAATGCTATCTTTCTAATAGGTTGTATCAGGGAAACACTACAAACTTCCTAGGATACGACAGACATTTGTACAGCCACTTGTCTTGATTGGCTGAACCAGTATGTGCAAATTACACTGTGGCTTTGAAACTGAGTAGACAAGCCCAAAAAGCCTGTTAGAAGGCTTTGCCCCATACTGATAGAAGAAGGGTTACAATATGCTACCCATCCTTACTCATTGTTTTTTTTTATTTCACCATTTCTAACAGCTTTTCTGCCCAATGCCTTCAAACCCTCTAATCTAGCAATTGATGGCCATCAGCAGGAGCAAATTAGCTTTTTTGTTCAGAGTTAATCCTCACAGACATGCTTCTTTTGTTCACTCTATTTGGTCTCTGTCAATTTGTGCAGTTTTTGTTGGGCAGTATTATTGCTAAGAACTCCAGCCACTGTCTTGACATAATTGTCTTTTTTGGTGTGATAGCTAATGTTTAAGTTGAATACATGGCCTAGCACAATAAGCAGTACTTCAGAACATGTTTGCAATGTTTGAAGAAGGGCTAAATACTCTATAAAACATAATCCAGTAGGCCTATAATATGGTTAAATGAAATCATATTACAGCTGCTTAAAACATAGAATATGAAAGACATCTGATTGATTATTAATGAAGAGACATCACTTGAATTTTACTATGATCACACACAAACATATTTCAGTTTGGGTAGCAGGGGGGAAATATGAAATAAGCCCATTTATGATAGAAACATGCAATTTCTTTTGGGATTAACTCTTCCTTTATGAGGGCGAATATGCAAATGGAACACTAATGAACTTAAAGTATTCTCTTTGTGAGAACTGATTAACCAAGGGGCTCCTCTGCTGCACATTTACATTTTTCTCAAGTCAAGTCAGGGTTCTCCAGTCACAAATTACAGTGCTTTTCCAGGCCAATTACATTGAACAAGTGCACCATTATCCAGTTCTGAACATCACACATGTATATTTGCCCCCTTCATTTTTTCAAGAGTGCTTCAAGCCAAGGGCTTCTCCAGAGAGATGGGGACAAGAGGAAACAGGAGAAGTCAGGGAAGAACGAGGGTATGGGGAGAAACAGACAGAAGGCGAAATAGAGAGTGATTAGGCGGGATATACAGGAGTCTTATTAAATAATTATCAAAAAAAATAGCAAATTAGAATCAAGAGCAGGAACCATTTTCTTTTACAAATGAGGTCAGCTTTTTTCCTGAGTTAGTGTGAGGAAAAGAGATGGTTTATTGAAGGCGACATCCCCAAAAATGGGCAGAATTAAGGTCAGCAAAAGACTTCAGGAGCAAATTTAAAATATATGAAAGTATGTGAATGGATTGTTAAACACACGCTCGACATAGATCTGGACTCTTATTGGTATGATATTATTCAATGTGACTGTCAGTTGTTGTTTGTGGTGGCTTTTCTGTATTAGCAAGGCCAGTCACAACGTATTGAAGTGCTGTGACTTGATGTGCCAACAGCCACCACTTGCCCATTTCTGTCCCCAGAGGAACAATAAGGTAGTGTGACTGCACCATGGCCCCCAACAGAATAGGCGCCAGGATTAGATTGCTTTCGTTCTGCGCTCATGCATGAGGCAAAGGGCTGGAATCGCATATTATTGTCGGAATCTCACAGGATACAGTGTGAGGCATGGAGCCCTACTCCCATCAAAAACACTGCACCTAGCCACTTACATGTGAAGCTCTGCTGGCATTCAGACACAGAGTGACAACCCCTTTTTTGCAAAACAACAATAATAAACCAAAATCCAATCTCACAACAGACACAACTCCTATTGGAGTGACAAATGTTCAGGGGCCATCTCCAGCTAGCTTTCCAACTGTTCTATTCATTACCTTTCCCTCACTCACTTATTCTCCTCAGCTGCTGCTGCCATCTCCTCTCCTCTCGGCATGAAATAGACACTCCAGGAAGTACATTTTGTGCAAACTCTCCTCCTGCTGCTACAGCTGATTTCACAAATGATGGTGAAATGGCCAGGAGAGCGAAAGGGGTAAATGGAAAAAGATGGCTGTTGCACGCTACGACCATATTCCTCCACTCTCCTTTTTCATAGATAACAGGGGATGATTAGAAAACAGCAGATGGGAGGGCCAACATTAACCTCCACCAGGGCCATGGTAAATTTAGTTTGAAGACTCCCCCGAATGAACTCACATCTGAGGTCACACACACACATACACATACAAGTATACATGCATTCAGACAAAGGTGCACACACACATAAACACACAAATGGAGCAGTCCTATTCCCCCGAATCCTATCTATTTTGACAATAGGCTGTTTACTTTGACAGCCTTGACAAGTCCATTTCAGAACGGATATTTCAGATGTATGGCTTACGTGTGCTATGGGGCACGTATTGTCAATAAAGTAAGTTGAGCCTTTGCCACTTTTTGGATTATGTTTCTGGTGGGACATTTGTCATACAATGATAAGATCTGGGATTGGGGGCATGTTTGTGAGCCAGTGAGTCAATCACAGTAAAGCACAACAAGTTTATAGGTCATTACTAATGACTCTATTGATGTTATGGCATTATTTATTCATGTTTAAATGGGTAGTTATCTGTTCTAATTGTCACAAATAAAGCAAACACTTTAAGATGCCAGGTTTATGACCAAACCTTTAAGTCCTGCTTTACAATTAACCATCAAGGCTGCAATAAAAATAAAAGTAAGTAATTTGGTTATAAACATCACACAATCCATTGGAGGTTCTTCCTGATCATTTATAAACAATTAATGAACTTCCCAGTAATAAGTGCCATACATTATTGAAGGGTGGTACCAATCATTTTAATGCTACCTGTTTAATCTGTGAAAACAAGAGAAAGAGTCATGCTGGCAGCTCTTTGATGCAGAACATAGGCACAGCAGGGCTTTGAGCTAAATGCTAACATCAGCATGCTAACATGCACACAATGAGAATGCTAATATGCTGATTTTTAATGTTAGTCACCATCTTAGTTTAATGTGTTAGCATGCTACCTTTTGCTGACGGAGGTGTCATTAATTTTGCAGGTATTTAGTCATAAGACAAAGTATTCGACACATTAAAGATTTGACCTAGATGAAAAGTTAAGGGGTAGGCAAGATGATGCAATAGTTGTTGAAACAAGAAGAAAAGTCAGCGGTTCATCAAACTCAGTAGGATATATCCTTTTGGCACCATGAATGTGCAGTATGCATTCATCTAGGTAATTTCTTTACAATGGGAAGAGTTTTTTTGGCTTCATGAGCAACTTTCATAGGAATGAACAGAGCCCCGTCCCCAACGCTATATCCAGTTCTTATCGCACATCAATGGTTGCTCCCTACTTCAGCTCTCGCATACTAATCAATGCTGGTTGACGCAAGACGCGTCACCACCGGTGCACCATTGTGGGAATGTCACCGCAAACACCAGCTTTAAAAACTACGGTATACTGCGAAATATAGAGACATTTACCTGGCGTTGATAGGCTTAACCACCATTGTGTGTACTTATTTTGGCAATTTTCATGAAAATTCATACAATAGTTGTTGGCCTATAAATGATGAACCAACTGACACTGTCATCAATAGAAGCAAAAATTAGAAAAAATCAGAAAAAAGAGCCGCACACTGTACTAGTAGCTCCCAGCAATTTTAATTGAGCAACATCCCGATCTACCAGAGATCTTTGTCAGGTATTGTCAAATCACCATCACAGAGCAAGAAAAACAATATGTAGGCACAAACACATTCAGCACTCAGGTGATTGTGATCTGCATGATTGAGAGTCAATCTGCTCCCAAGCTGATCCAATCAGGGCAGAGCTGGACAACACTGTCTGATACTCCCATATGTGGAAGAGAACATGTCTCTATATTCTGCTCCATGCTAGCATGACTAAAAATGTCTAGTACAGGAACACTGAAACACCTACATATGATCATATTTTATCAAATATGAATTGCCTCCATGCTCTGTCCCTCCATGCTGCCCCCACACTGAACACATACTCATTGTAGACAGCCTCCCTCTATCTATACACAGTACCACTGCATCCACTCTCAATAAGATTACCTTCTAGATTGCCCCAGTTGAGGAAGATTTCCATCTCAAATTACATTTCCTCATCTCTTTGGGGCCACTCTATTCTAGAGGAGGATTAACATTCAGTGGGACTCAAATCACTAGTGCAATGACTTGGATGCATCAGAGGGTTCCCCCAATGTGCTGTATAAGCTCTGGCTATTTAACAAGATCCTCAGATTGTGAGTGACAGGTTGTTTACTGTTTTGGTACACTATGGACAAATGGGAATACTGCAACATTTTCTCCTAACCTTGCCTGCCTAATCCAGCTGGAGATTGGTCTACTCTTCAAATGCTGGAGTGAATCTCAGGGGAATATATATATTTTTTGTCTTCATTTTAATTCATCAGAAAATTTCAATTTTAATAGTTAATTCACTGCCTTCTTGAATGTTTAGCCCTCAGCAACCTATCAGCCCTTCAGCTCTGGGCCTCACTTTACCTCAAAGATTTGCATCAGCTATTGGTTGTCAGTAACTAATTCTATATTATAGCACTTATAAGCTGTGCACCATTGGCTTTTAGTTCTGTAATGATCTGTATAACATAACGTCGGCCACACCAGCAGAATGTGCTTTACGGGGTGAAAACTGACACTATAGCACATGTCTTCATGTCATGAATGATGTTGCCATTTGTAAGCTGTATGTAAGGGTTTCCTCTTTTGATGTCCTCATCAAACAGGCAACCAGAAAGACAAGTAAGGGTTTATATATGAAGGCCATGGCCACTATTTGAGGAAATACAGTATGCAAGCAACAGGATGCTGACTGCAGTTCACTTAAGGGCCACCGGTGTCACTAATGAGAAGGAATTTCTGAAACTCACATAGAGAACCTTTAATGAGCGTAGAGATTTATAGGATTATAATTCTACTGTTTGTTGGAGTTAACATAAACACATCTCTCTTGATTGTTCGCTTCTGGGGATGATGCCCTTAATCAATTTCTGTGTTTACATTGGGGCTGCCTAGAAATTTATGCAGCTAGTCTCCATTCATGCTGTTGGATGAGGGCTTAAATTGATCCTGGATTCTTATTACACTTTCTATTGATGTACACACAATAAAAGCTCTTGCTATTGCACCTGTGTCTGATTCTGTTCTGTTGACTGCATAATACTGGAAAGAAATTGATCTATCATATCAGAGTCTGGTTTGCCTGAGTAATGTCCTGTGATGAGACAATAGCAAGCATGCAGCAGAAGTTTCAAAGATTATAATTATTGGGCTTTGTGTTTCTATCTCATGAATAATGTCACCACAACAGTGTCTCGATGTACACGCTGCTAAATGGCAAATAAGGATAGAGAGGAATTATTACAAACTAGATACAACAGCTGAGATGTGATATTCAGATGGCTAGAAGTAGTAGTTTTGCAGTGCATTTAAGTAAATGACTACATAACTGATTAAGCTGTATGGAATGTATAACACTCTGGGCAGATTAAAGTTATCACAGCACACTGCTGAGATGAGGATCATTAAGACAACAATTTGGTCCACTGTAGTGCTAAATTTTGAGTTGTTGAGTCGGTGGCATGTAATTTTAGTTGTTTAGCACAATGTTACTTCTCAATTTAGCTACACTCAGTGTGAGGGATGTTTGCAGTGATTGTTTCTTGATGCATCTTGTTGTTTGGACTGTACCAGACTTTAGTTCTACTAGAGAGGTAACAGCTTTTTATGTTTACATTTTACTCACAATATATAGACACACTATATATAGATACACAGGTTATATAATGAGTTTGATTCACTGCACGGACATTAAAGCGTTTTTCTTCACTGTCCAGAATGATGTATGTGCTGAGTCTGATACTTGAAGGCAGTTTTCACATTCATCTACTGAAAGTTGAAAGTTTCTCCGTTCTCATCTTACTTATTACTATTGTGTTTTGTTTTCAATGTCATACTGTAAAGCACTTAGAGCTGCATTTCATGCATAAAAGGTGCTAGATAGAAATAAAAAGTTATTATTATTATATGAGCAACAACTTCTAACAGGGTAATTGAGCTTTTCGATAGGCCAACCCTATCAGACACAAATTATTATGCAAAGCAGTGTTTTTATTTAAAATGTGTCTGGAGGGGGTCTTTAAGCGTTTGAGTTTCCATCTGCGTAATCACTACTATATGCGCTTTGACAACACTTGGGTGAATGCTGTCGCCTGTTACCTTGTGGTACCATCAAATGACACTAATAGTTTGGCATCATACTGTGCATGAAAGCAGGTTGACCTTAATGTATGTCTTGAATGCAAATATCACAACAAAATGCACCGTGAATCACACAGGAATCATACATAAAGCAACCCACAGAAGTAAAGATTTTACACCATGCTAGTTTTATTTTTCTACCATCGTTACACTGTGCCATCAAAATGTATATTAAAAGGCACACAATACAACTGAACTACATTTTCTACAGAAAAGGGCTTTAAAGATGTGTGAGAGACCTTGTTCTTATTTCCAATTATCCATTTGGGAAATATGAGGGAAAACAGTGCATACACAAGCTAATAGGAACCACAGCCCTCTATGAAAAATCAAATCAATAAGCAATAGAAAGAAGTACATCCAGTCGTCACAAAGGATCAAAGTGTGCTGATATCAGTGACTCAGGTCCGATCCATTGCAGTGTCTGCGGTTAATGGGGTTCAATCACTCCAAACTTCCTAAGTAATTTAATGGAAAGGTTAGGCACTATTTTTCCGGCACACTCTTCGCCTGCAGTCTCCACAGCAAATGTTGAAAGCATTATCAGTAAAATACTAAAAGGCCAGGAGGTGCTGATGCAGTGCTGTTAGCAGACTAGTAAAACAATTAACGCAGAGCTATAAATACAAACTCAGCTGATTTGAGCTGAGTAAAAGTCTAATTTCAGTGTTACTGTCAGCTGCACTTTAGCTGAGGCTTCTGCTTTATCACATTAAAATTTGTTAAGCAATATCAGTTTACATCTTTGCTTAAGGTAAAGGCCTGAGTTTACAGGATTATGAAGCAAACTTTAAAAGTCATTTTTAAAAGTCAGACATTTTTAATGCATATCTAATTTTTTTGAGGGAGGAGGAAAGGCTTAATAGATCATTATGTGTTTATTTGTTAGGCTTCAATGTTTTCTCCTTGATTCCTGCAAAACTACCCAATCTCCTGGACATGTAACCGCCTATCAGCGCTAATATTACTGGCGAAATGAATGCACATTTCAAGTCAGGTAGCACCAAATTAGTGGTCATGATCGTGCATGTGTGGGATAATTTTAAATACATACTGGAAAGTGAAAAGTCCATACTCTTCCAGCAAGGCAGTCAGTGCGGTCAGAGCAGTTAACACAGTTAGAGACGAGAGGAGCAGCACTGCTCACATTATTTACTGAATCAATACCTACCAGATTATGTGAAATATCAACCATTAAAGGGTGCTGAGTGACTGAAAATTTAAAATGCCCACAAATGGTTTATCCTTACAGCTTATTTATTTACAAATTTAGGTGTGGAACTTGTGTCTCCCCCTTCTGGCAGTGAGAGTAATTACACAAACACTGTCTATGCATGCTTATGACATATGCCTCCTAGCTGCCGTATCCTACTCCATCGCTTCTGGCTGTAAAACAGTGGATACATTTTTTTGAGTGTCACAACCTCTGCAAATTTACTCATTTTACAATCAGAATTTGATCCATTCAGTCCAAGAACATTTGGAAAGCCTACAAAAGTCGCATGATTGAATAATTTTATCCCCATATAACTTAGCAGAGGGCTAAACCAGAAGTTAGCTGGCTCGGCCAGTGGAAGTCTCTGGTGCGCATGCTCTACAGGTGTTTGAGCCCTTACAGCATGGGCAGTATGCATTCATCTGGGTAATTTCTGTACAATGGGAAGTGGTTTTTTTTATGTGCCACTGAGCAACTTTCATAGGAATGAACGGAGCCCCGTCTCTAATGCTGTATTCAGTTCTTATCATACATCCATGGTTGCTCCCCAATTCAGCTCTGGCGTACCAATCAATGCTGGTTGACATAAAATGCATCACCACCAGTGTGCCAGCACCGGCATGTTGCCACAAACACCTGATTTAAAAACTCCAGTATACTGTGAAATACAGAGAGATTTACGTGGCATTGATAGGCTTTATAACCATTGTGTGTACTCATTTGGCATGTCCCACAATCCAGCTTTTAGTTAAGTTTCTATGGTTTTCTAAAATTAAAATAAAAAGGTCAAGAAAAATACACCAAAGCTTAATTAAATCTGGACATTGTACAGAAATTAAACCCAATATGAAAAAGAAATTGGTAAAAAATGTGACACTAATGGCACTTTTGCTGTATATTAAGTTGTTTATAAAACTGTTTGTACCAACCACTAACTTATCTTGTTATTTTATGGCCATTTAAACACCAGAGCTGACACACAGAAATGTAGTGTAATTAAAACAACAAGCTTGCTCTATAATTTAACAGCCAAATTACAACAGCTGAATGTCAACTGGGCTGTTACATTTCAGAGGGGAATTTCAAATCTCCCTTATGAAAAGGCTAAACATGGCCGCATCCTTACCAAAATACCAAAGAAAGTCATCAAAGTCAACAAGGTCTTGTGAATATACAGCCTGCACACAGTGATTAAGCAGAAGCAGACTATTAAATAAAAACACTGAGCTAATAGGAAATGTGCCTCATAAGCAGACTTCAGTTAGAGCAAATTGTTTGGTGGGGCTGAGCAATTTATGGGGTACTTGACTTGTTGGTTCTCTCTAAGCACTGGGAGACCTGGTCAGTAAATCTGAGGGCTTTACTCTCGTCCAGAGATAAATAATTGTAAGAAAAAAAGGGCCTTTGCTGCACACAGTTTAATTAAGGGCTTCTGGGAATTATAATCAACGCTAAAAGAGATGCCATGGTGATGAAGCATAAATCCATAACTGTGGAGCAGACGGCACGTCCAATCTAATATTGCTCATCGGGTAAACAAGTGAGTGTGAGTGTGTTTGTGCAAGTGTGTGTGCGCATCTCTTAAACTTTCTGAAACTGCATAATGTTGTCTGCTTAATCCTGGTGTCTGTGAGCTGTCTTGTGTGTTGGTTTCTAAATTATTGTTATATGGTCCCTAATACTTCTTTCTGTTTCTCTTTGTGCTGTTTTTTAATTAGCCACACCAGCGGTGGATGGCAATGTTGGGTCTGTCGGTCATGACTGAAATATCTCAACATTTATGGTCCCCAGAAGATAAAGGCTCCTTGCTTTGGTGAAATGTCTTCACAGCTAGTAAATTGTGTTGCCATGAAATTTGGTGCAGACATTCATGCCCCCCCTCCTCCCTCCCTGAGGATTTATCATAATAACTTTGGTGATCCCCTGACTTTTCATTTAATGCCAGCAGAAGGTTAAAATTTTAACAATCCAATACTGGTTTATGAATGATTAAAGACAGAAAAAAATATATAAGATGATTGACAGTAAACACATTACACCTGCTAAATGTCAGCATGTTAGCATTGTCATTGTGAGAATGATAGCATGCTGACATTAGCATTTATTTCAAAACACTGCTGTGCTTAGGTACAGTTTTACAGATCTGCTAGCATGACTGCAGACTCTTCAGTGTAAATGTGTGGAGTATACACAAGAAACAAATCCACCTCTGTTTACTTTTTATTTCAAAGGTCATCATAAAGACATGTAAGTTCTTCTAAGGTACAAATGCATAGTGTGAAGCACATTCTAGTTGTGGTTATACACATCTCAAGTCAAATGCCTCTTAGAAAATTACAAGTAGGCGACATTCAATTTTCTATATGCATACCAAAACCAGACACATCACCATTATTAATTGCATTTTTCTTTTTTGATTAAATTGCATTTTTAAGCAGTTGAAGAGGCTTAAAGTTACCCATCTGACACTAAAGCCTCTCTCAGGTTCCCAAATCCATGCTGACAGGAAGCAAGGCCAGCAGCCAAACCGGGGAGCCAAGGGTTTGTGTGTGGAACCACATTTCCTCATTCATTAAAATGGAGACTGGGCTGGAAATACAAAATACAAAGTGACAGGTATCAGAATTAGGTTGCATTCACTCTGATTCCTCAGGAGAGTCAGAAGTTTGTTGAGCCTGCTTAGCTTGCACAATATTCAGGTATATCAGGAGCAGTCCAATCACGGAAGTGAAGCCAGACTAAAGTGAAAGCTTTGTAGAGTTGCTGACCCAGCAGCATTTTTTAGAAAGGATGTGAGCTTGTTTGGGCTGTGTACTCTTCTGCCAGTAAGAAAGATAATGGTTAAGACAAAATGGACAAAATCAATAATAACTTTATTTACCACACTCTCTACATTCACATATGGATTTACACATTTCTCATCAACTTTGTGATATTAATTTGTACAAAACTAAACCATCAACAAAGAACTGGACAAACACAGCACATGAGTGAAGGCCAGTCTGCTTGTATTTCTTACCTGGACACATATTTAACATTTTGAATCCATTTATAATTAAGCCTCTACATGCACTGAACCTCATCACACTGATTTCATTCTGTAGATTTGTAGTTCAAGGTGTAGTGAAAATAAAGAGAGAGAAAATTATGTAATATAGTAAGTAATACAGTAAGCACTGCTACTCTCTATTCCACCAAATTAGTGTATACTATATATAGTATAAAAACAAACCACCATTGTGAATGAAACCATGTTTCCAGGATAACTGCTGGCAGTTTAAAATACATCACAAGTAAAAAAAGGTTTACAGCTAAAGAGCCAGGAGCCAAATGGGCTTGAGTGCAATGGTGAAAAAATAAACATTATATATTAGATGGAAGCTCTTAGTGAGATCTGAAATGATGACCTACTACTGTAAATTTAACCAACACTGAAAGACCTCACAGTTAATGCAAATCTTCGCTCGATGCAAAAAGGCTTTAAGTGCATTTGCGCACTCTTGGAAGGGGAGGAAAAGTATGGTCACACACTAAAATGAATGCTGTGTAACTACAGAGAAGGTTTTAATCAGCTGATGTAAGATGAACCAAATAACACATTGTACACTGCATACAATATTGATGCCAATCATTCATGAGGATGCTGGGACATATTGATTGCAATATTACCCGCAGTTGTGTTATGTTTACTGCCAGTGGATGTCTGGAGTGATTACTTTTAGCATTCATCATTGATCAAGAAATATATATGAATTCCATATGCAAGAAAAACAGAATCATTTAGTTTGTATCATTGTAATGTAGAAAATAATTAAAAATGGTAAAAAAAAAAACTTAATTATTTTCAGAGTGACTTTCATTGTAATCAGAAAGATTCTTTTCATTGTATATTACTTTGATATTCCATTGAACACCACCCAGAGAAAATATTGCCTTGAGCAAGTGTGATGTTAGTGCTGTTCTTTTTTTCCTCAGATGTCTCTAATCAACTCCTTCAGCATATATTGAATGCCGCCAGTGCTAAATATGAAGGAAAGAAATCATTTGTGGCCACAAATGGATTTACTAATGAAACAGTGAAGAAGCATACATACCTTCCCCAAGACAATTACTGCAGAGATTGAAATATTATTATGTTCTAAAGTTAGAAGACTGTTTTTTACATTTGCTGCATATTGCAAAATCACTGTGTATTAACTCTTCTCATGCATTAAGGGGTTTTTCAGTTACAGTATAAGACACATACTTAAGGTCTAATGCATAACGCCACTTGTGGTACGGATTCTTTAACTCCAAGCTTATCAACATGGTTAAAAAAATAAAGACTTCAGTTGTGACACTTGTTTTTTCTGTATAAATGATATGATGTTAAATTTTATTCTATATGAATTTTTATTCTCTATGATTAAAAGCCATGCACCTAATTCTAAAGGGCCTAAAAAGTTAGAGCCTGTATAGTTCATGGCTCTACTGAGGACACTTAATGAGCACACACTAAAGTGGTCCAGAATAGCTTGCAATTTACCTTGCTGTCCACACATGTTCTCTGCCTACTCGGGGAAACTTCACCAGTATTAAATCAGAATATGATCATTTTAATGGAATAATTCATTCCTTTAGTTGGTTATTTATGAACATCCTGGAACCACATGTCTAATCACTGATTTCTTGCTGATATACAGCCTGGAGCTGCTCCAGTGATGATTATTACCAGGGGATTGAACACATACAATATTATTTTGAACTTTACCATCCAGCTGGGTTCTTTATATTATCATAATTCATATACTCTTATCTCCATAAAATCACCCCGTGCACCATCACACCTATTCTGCCTCCCATTTTCTCCACTGCAATCTACATAATGGTGCAGCATCAGGTCAGGGGAGGGTAAAACTCATCATCTTTATTTGTGGATACAAGAGACAAAACTCTAACGCAGAGCTGATGCATGTAAAGGAATGAATTCTTGTTTCATGATCAGTGAGCCAGATTGTCTAAACTGGGCTTTTAATGTCACTTCCATGCTAGTTTGTGTGGGCAAGCCAGCATACTTAGCTTTCCTGCTGGTTCCTTGTGCCTCCGATGAAAGAACATGAAAAGAAAGACCAGCCAAGTACTGTGACACATGGCTTTGCCATTCTCTCAAATCAGTCTGTGAAACTTCAAGGTAAACCCAAGATATAATGGACTTTTTTTTTTCTTCAAAACAGCAACCTTCAACAAGTCAATATGTGTGTTAGCTTTACTCACAGAAGTTACTCCATTTTGGTTTACAATGGAAGAAAGAAGCATTGCATGGTTCTGATGACTCATATGACAGGTGGTCTTTAGTGGGGCAGGTGAAAATAGAAAAAACAAGATCCAGGAGGTCTTGCCTGATATTTGTCCTTAAGTGGTGCAGACAACCATGAAAAAAAGAAAAAACTAAGACACTCCGTCTTCAGATGGTTTAATCAATCAATTTTTAATTGGTCTTCAGACCAACGCATATCGACTCAATACACGTTGGTCTGCTTGGTTGCCTATATGCTTGAAGAATAAATTCACAATATTATTTCACCTGAAGATGGAGTGCCTTAGTTTTTTTTCCATGGTTGTCTGCACCACTTAAGGACAATTAATCCATTTTGTTCCGAATGTATCAGACATTTTCTCCTGTGCAAGAAATAAGCTGACAGAGCTCAAATGTGGTATCGAAAAAGTCTATACATTCTGGGGAATGTATTGTTCTCTGCACAGCTGTGAGAGATTGCACTAAAGCACAAAGGACTGATTCTAGTTTTCTTTTTTTTTTCTCTCTCCCTCCTGCAGCTGTACAAATGCACGTTTCCAGTTTGAAATAATCTCTCATTTTTCCATATGCATACAACAGGAGGAAATTATTTGTCAAAGTGAATGTCATCTCATTTAGTCCGGCGTAATCCTGCAGGCTGATACCATCTTCTCAGCTGGTCTGAGCTTCTGCCCAGATATATTGTTCAGCAGCTCCCCTTTTTAAGATCTCAATCTACAGAAAGCGCGTTGCCTTTTTTTTCCCACTCTCTTCCCTTCCACTGCATTTTATTACACTGAGGGCATCTGACTAATGCAATGCACTGTTGGCCTGCTGCCACATGCCAATTTATAACACGATAGCTTTGGCTGCTCCATGCATACCAAGTAATGCTGATTTGTTGTATTGGCTGTACTGCCTCTTACTCTGCTACTGTTTTTTTTCCATCCCTCCCTCACTTACCCCTTTCTAAAATGGTAATAAGTGTGGTAAAACACAGCACTTAGAAATGGTGGAGAGGTGATGAAGTGGATGATGGGTAGAAAACACTATAAACACAATGCAATCGTAGCACTTGAGTAAAATAGGAAGAAGCTGTTGATAGACGAATGCAATTGAGTCAATGTGGCATAAGTCTGAGTAAAAAAGGTTTGGGTTTATTTGTATGTAATGTGTAATATTATGGCTACAGTACAGTAAGTAACGTTTATTTTTATATATATACAGTATAATGAAACAGTGGTTTCCTTTCAGATCTCATGCTAGCGTTTTTTTCCAGAACTTGCATATTGTAGCTTAGCTTGGTAATTGTTTTTTGTGTGTTCCTCACATGTACATGTGAATATGTCCATGTCGGCTAGCTTTTGGACAGTTAGAGGTGTATTCCTACTGGTTGTTGTTCTTGCTAATTTCATTGTGGCTTGTACAATATTCCTTGGTTACTACTCTAGCTACATGTGCTATTAAATCTAAATGAACCATCTTACATGTTCTCGCTCAAACACAGTGAAGATAATTTGATCTATTATGGCCAACAATCATACATTTGCATCAAAGATCTTTACAATATGCAACATACAACATATGATTGACTATCACCTCTGCAGAAAACTGCACTGTAAATTGCATGTCCTTGCTCAGCCAGTGAGGATGACTCTTGTCTTACAACAAATGCAACCAACAACAACAATACTATTCTGCTACTGTGGTATGGTGCAGTACAGTTATAAGTTAGTGATAAGCCTGTGATAAAAGATCAGTATGAAACACAGGTTTTAAAATGTCACCCATTCTCAGTTTGCATCTGCCTGAGCTATAGTGGTTCAATGAACGTCAAGCACCTATTTTTACATCGTCTGCTTTCTCTTCCTGTGAAAATGTCAGCAGCTCACAATGTGCCTTTTTGGAACACAACTGCCTCCTCTGAACAGATGCATTTAAATACCGGTCTATTAGTTAAATGGATCATCCACAAACGCAGCTGTCATGAGGCAAAAGGCATCTGGATTCGGAGCAAGCCAGGGAAAATTGCTGCATCACCAGGACTTTGCAGCAGGAACATCCACCTGACTGTTTTGCTCAGTACACTAGAAATGGTTTCTGGCTAATCTCTGTGTTACACTTTAAAGATCTGTGTAACGCTCAAAGATATGTAACTTACAATTTCTCAGATAACCATCACCAAAGAATGATAAACTATGGTTAATAAGGATGCACTGCTCAAAATTTACAGTATCAGTCCTGTTGCACAAAATAATAATTAAGCATAGCATATCTTGCCATTTCTGAGGTCTTTTTTTTTGGACCTTAATGCATCACAGAATGATGCACCACTTCATGACTGCAGGTGCTGTTGTAAAGGTCCTTTAGACCTAGCTAAGCATGAAACATAGCATGATGAAAGGTAATTCACTCTTGAAGCTAGGCTTTGGCAGTCATATTCATTGGCCACCTGAAATGAGAATGTGGCCCCCGTCGGGTCAACAGTAGGGATTCTGAAGTGAAGAGTCGGCATAATTATCACTTCCAGTTCCAGACTAGAAGGGATGTGGAGATCTGGAGGCCACTCAGTGACAGAGCTGGAGAGAGAGTGCTTGGATGGGGGCCCAGTAACAAAAGGTTAGCCCACTATAAATAGCACTGATAGAGGTAGTGGTGATGGCAGGAATGGTTGGAAGAGGACCATGCTGGTTTGTCGCGGTGTTTAGTCGAGGAGTGCCCTGATTACTCTGTACTCAGCACTGTCTACAGCAGTGGTTCCCAAACTGTTTTAGACCACAGCACCCCTTCAAAGGAATTTTTTTGTCATGGCACCCTGAGCCACCCAAACCCCAATATAACCAATATAACATAGCCTGTATGTACACAAAAGCTTATTTTAACAATTTCATATATATTATATTAGGCTATAATATATCAATATTATGTTAAGTAATATAGTCTCATTCTTAATCAGTCAGAAAAAGCCAACAGGTGCTGTGCATATTTACAGATAAGTAATTTTACTTAACAGTGAATACAATTAAATACAGTACCAGTTAAAAGTTTGGACACACTTTCCCATTCACTTCAATGAGAAAGTGAAAGTTAATATGTTTAATGTATTTCTTTCGGGGACAGTGATGGATATTGTTCTTCCACAAGCAGCTAAAACCTGTCTGTTTTTAAAAATGCACAATAGATGAACAATGATATGATTAATCTCGTGACACTCACTGTAGGAACCACAGCTCTGTATTGACTTTATTATTTTATTATTGCTATTTTCTAAACTGGGACCTGAGTTCCTAATTTTGTTCCCTTCATGTACCAACATGTTCTTGAATGACAATAAACTTCCTTGAATCCTTGGATCTAGAGTCCAGACTTGCTATTTCTGTTTGTTTTTGCCGTCTGTATATCAGTGTCTTACCTATCGACATTTGCTATTTGGTGTAATTGGCTGTCTTCGCGGTGGGGAAAAGTCTGCAAAAGATGACTAAATAATATAATGTTGGCACGTTGCCTTGATGTAAAAAATACTTTTTGCAGTTTGAATTACATATCTAGGATGAATGTTTCTCAAACTCACTGGCAGCAAACTGAAAATATAGACAGAAAAGATTGTATGTGTGAAAGCTGAGAGTCCTTGAGCACTATATGCCTGTCTTCTCTAGGGGTAAAGAGATGATGGGTGCGCCTCACTCTTGAAAAGCACATCACAGTGTCAGTGTTTTTCTACTTCATATGCATAGATCTCTACATATAAGTTCTGCAGATACCTTAGTATCAATACAACATTGAAATATGCACGCAGTATCACTCAAAAATCATTCATTTTCTGTCTCAAACATAGTTATACTAAAACAAAAGTGTGTGTTTCCTTGAAGCCATTAAAGGACGGTCAAGGACAATGGTCAGATGCCCATATGAACACTGACACGTTTTTCCTGCTGTAATCATTCCTCCTTTTCATAATGACCAAATATGCAGTCCTCGCTTTGGGCAAAAATTTATTTAAAAGTTTATCTGAAGATAATATGAAGCTTCAGCAGTCTGAGTTAGTCAAATAAAGTGGATCTCTTCCACAATTACAGTCTTTTTAGTAAAAAAACTCCCTCTTTGTGTCTCGACAGACAGTGTTTTCCTGTTCAGCTGCAGTGAAAGGATTGTAACAAAAAGAGGGAATATGGGACTAAAAAGACTGTAACTGTGGAAGAGATTGAACAGATACATTGAAAGATATTGACTTGATTTGATTAATTTGGATGACTGAACCTTCATAATAGCTTCAAATAAATCTTTAAATACATTTTTGTATGGAAGGAGGGCTATGGATTTTGTCCCCTATCACTTGCATTGAAAGTGCATTATGAATGTATCTTTTAATGACCAGTATGAACAGGAGGAATGATTACAGCAAGAAAAACATGGGTGAATGTTCATTTTAGCACCTGACTGTTATTTTCGGACAGACTGGAAACATTGTGAATTTATCCAACAATTCCTCAGTTCTACCCGAAATAAAGACAGAATAGAGAGAATGACAATGTGTTACAGGTGAAATGCATTTTTAAAATATGCCATTATATGCAATACGAGAATATCTGGTGGAGGGCTGAGATTCAGTCATATTTTACCTTTATGTAGTTTGAACCGAAATAATCTCATTAGATTTTGCATGGCTCATTAGGGTGTCTACCCCTGATTACACCCACTGTTACCCATCAGGACTGTTTACTGCATCAGTTTGCTAATGTGAACATCACTGGCACAGACACACATGCACAAACACACAGGCAAAGGGAGCGAGAGAGCTATGAATCAGGAAATCTTGGATACCCTGACTGTAATGAACCTCCTATAAGGGCTCCTGGGTAATTCAATCTCCATTTAGAAACGTCTCTCTCTCTGCATAACGCGCATTTCATCTGGCTTGCATCAAGATCCGTCTCCCTGTCAGCGAATGAGCGGTCTCTGAAAGTGGCAGTAGCATTAGATATTGCACGGGCATTGGGCCTAACTGCGCGGATAACCTTTCAGCCATGCTAACACTGGGACTTTGGTGAGAGCATCCTAGCGTTAATTGGATGGTGAAGCAGACTTTATATCAAAAGTATGCCTCCTCAGTTTGGTAATTGTTACCATTATGACTTGAGAACACCACTCACTGCATTTCAAGTGATTCCAAGCCCTTGCTCAGTGGCATGAATATTCCACCTCGCTGTTCTCACCAAGCTGTCTCCAGAGAGCCAGTGCTCATCAGCCCTGAATGGGTGTGTGTGCTCAGCCATTGTAGCTGATGCCCATCATGCTGCAATGTGCAAGTGCTAAGCTTGAAACTGGGTAGATATTCCCTTAAAGAATAAACTGTTGTAGCATGAAAGAAGCTCTTTAAACCACCAGCACTGAGTGGCAAGAACTGCTTGTGGAAGGGTCACTTAAGTCTTGTCATTTTTATTTAATGTATAGTATTCAAGTATATGCAGCCCAAGCTAGGTGACATATTTTCCTTACTCAATGAATGCTTCATGAGGAACTATATATTCTGAGTCTATTAATAATTTCAAAATTAAATCAGCAGCCATAACTGACTTAAATATTAATTTATAATTACTTTGCACAAAAATAAATGTTTTATAGAGTCTTGTTAGATATAAGACTTGTAATGATAACGAATGTTAAACAATAAAATAATATTAAAAATATATACTTTTTAATTAACCACTTAAACCAACCAAACAGGCCATATTTTAATACCCTCCTCATAGGTTATGGTAACTGGAGGGGCACTGAAGTGATTTTAATCAACTGTTTATTACCATAGCATTAACATAATTCCAGCTTGTGTGCAATTACATGTACATGTGCACTTGATCACTGTGCATTCATGCATGTGCTTCTGTATTTACACTGTATTTATTGCACACATATTTGTTATGTGTGGTCACATTGCATGCTGTATGTAGTTTCTTGTGATGATGATGGTTCTCAACAGTTAAATTGCTTTATGTATGGAGAATTAAAGAACAAGAGAAATTGAGATGAAGAGGTGTTAAAAGTATGTATTTTCATCAAATTTTCCTCTCAGTTTTTGACATTTTTGTAAATCCACCTATTTTGGGGGCCCAACTAATGTTTTGTAAAGTGGAGTGACAGTTATCCGATGCCCACTCCATACCTTGACTTGGTTTTGATCTGTGCACTTCACTGTGCTCATGCGTGCAAGCTTAAGCAGCCTCCCGCAAGGTAATAAGCTAATGAGCTAATGAATAAGTAAAAATTCACATTCAGTACAGAGGAGTATTTTGTGCTTCTTTACTTATGCACTGAAAACCCTACAATATGTCTCGAGAGAAATGTTCATAAAGTCATACATCTCACATAAGCTGATAAGTTTTCGAAGCATGTTTTCAGAGGTGATTGTGAAACTGACTATAGCGCTATGTGTTAGCTCACAGAGGATGAAATAATTTAATCATTGCTAATTAGTGTCACGCCTGTTTACAAAAATAGTAAAAGACAATGAATTAATTTCCCAAGGCCAAATCACCAATTTATCTGGGTGCACCACTGATCTTGCCACAACTGAATTAAAGGTGGATGGGTTTTAAAGTTAAAAACACATGAAAAGGAGAAATGCCCTTGGCCTGGTTTTTTTCTCAACACCCAGTGGCAAGGACGTAGAAGGCAATTTGTGAATTTGCCTTTGATACTTGTCTTGTTTTTGAACAAAAAAATAGGAAAAACTTCATCCAGATCAGAAATAAATATATTTGCCATGACCTACATATTGTAATTCATGTGATATTGTTAATATATGAAAAATCCGTGGACAACATTTTAATAAATACATTACTCAAATCTACAAAAGATAAGTGAACAAGATAAGTGGGCATGAGAACATGGTTAAATTGATGGATTATAAATAAACAAGGCAGGTTTGTCAAGTGCCTCAAAACAAGCCTATAGGCGGTGATTCCAATTAGCAGTTATTGTGTAGGATATTGAGGTTTTTCATTGACTTACAGGGAATTCTGTACTTCTGACAGTTATGTTCCCTCTATGCCCTGCATGCTAATTGGCTTTTCCAACAACATCAGCTGAAGGAAATTATGCATTAGCTGACATTATAATACACAGCTCTAGCTTCAAACCAAGAGGTACAGAGAGTTAGCCGCATGAAGTACAGGTGAGTTAATGTGCTGCTTATTCTACAGAATTTATTATGTCGTAAAGTAGTTGCCACACTGTGAATTAAGCGCAAAATTTCATGTGCTGAGAGGGAAAGTTTCCTCAGGAAAATTAAACCTCATCCAGGATGCCGGAGATGCACTCTCTCTCACCTGCGTTAATAACAAGGTTTGAACCGTGCTCCCATGTCCACTAATGGCCCATCCATCTGCTGACGCGGGAGCACAAAGAGCACCATTTTCCCTGTTCTCTCTACTTGTTTCTAGAGCTCTCTCTCCTCTTTACACTGTGAATGATAGCACCCCAGTGGCATTGTGGGTGATAAATAAATCCTGCAGGAAATAGGAACTGGATCTTGAAGGGGAGGGTCCATGCAATGGGAAAAGAGATCAATGCGTCTTTTAATTATCAGTGTGGCTAAAGCGCACTATTGGGTTCAATGTCAGCTGCTACAGGCACTAGATCTATTACACCGACTTTACCAGCTAGATATTACAATGTACATTCAAGTGTATTCATTACAGCCCGGAAATGTGTTTTTCTGAGCTAGAAGCCATCAATTTCAAATTATTAGAGATGTCAACAGAATTTGCTGGTTATTCCAGCAATTCACAGTCGATGATATGTGAGTGGAATTTCAAATAAATTTAGGTCTTCTTTCTGGTTTTCACATGCTTGTCTTAAAGGGTATGTATCATACACATTTCCTGGTCTATATTTTGATTCTAGGACTGTAATGGAATATTTTTGCATGATTTACAGTTAAAAAAAATCAATATTTATCTTATACTGGCCCTTTATGCAGCCCCTCAGTTCAGCCTCTGTCTGAAACAGGCTGTTTTAGCTCCTATCTCTTTAAGGAGCCCCTCCTGATGAACCCACTCTGTTCTGATTGGTTAGCTCCAGAAAGCAAAGCTGTCTCTCGGGAGACTTCCGACAACTTGGGATGTAACATGGAACCCATGGAACAACCTTAGCAACAACCTTAGCAACAAAGGCTAAGGAACAGACGTCCATTTATGGGCATGCACAATCTGATGTCATCACAAGGGGGAAGTAGAGGTACCTTTGCAAACAGAGCATTCAGAGCAGGTTGAAGCCTGGCTCTTGACATTCTGGGAGCATTTTACATATGTTCACCTCAAGTTTTGGATCTTTGACTATGTTTAACATAGACATTTGACATTATAACAGTGAAAAAATAACAGAAAACCACAAAAAGCATGGTATGTCCCCTTAAATGTTTTACAGAGAAAAAAATTCAATGCCTCTCTATCCTGAGCTTGAAAACTTTTTTATGTGACTCAAAGCTGTCTCACTATGACCGAAACATTGATTTTAATAGTTGTACATCCAACTGCTGAAGGGTCTAATAAAAAAGGCCAGTGTCAACTTTACATCTACTTAAATTAAGATGTTGATAAAACATACAAGGGCACAAATACTGTATGAATAAACACACGTTTATCAGATTGAGAGGATGTGAGGTGGTGGGTGAGGATTAGGAGGAGGCTGTAGATTAGCAGTGATGGGTAGCGAGGGAGGGATTTGGGCACGTCTAACCCCTGACCATTAATCCCTACTGTAACTGAGTGAAGCAGATGGCAGCCAGCAAAATCTAGTGACACTGATGGAATCTCGGCTAATGATGCTCCCAATCCGCAAAGCAAGACAAACAGAGAGAGAGAGAGAGGATAGAAGGCCTGCATGCTCGCTCTGTCCCTAAGTGGAAGTGTCAACATCAGAAATCTTTACTTCCACTTTGTTAGTCCCCGTGTGTACACTGGGTCTTCACAAGTTTTCTCATCTCCCAGCGTGTCATTCGTTTGGAATGTGGCAAAATACAGAATGGCTCGATACGCCAGCTTGGAGACTCAGGAGGGAGAAGGTTGGTTTGGTTGATGACAAGCGACCGCAATTGGCTCTAGTGTTTGGTCTAGTGTGTGGTGTGTAAACGTGGTGACTCCAACACTAGGATGAGAGACGTGGGACTGATCTAGAATCATCTAAACTCAAGTGAAGCAATTACAGCATGTTGCTGCTGCAAAGTTTTATGGCAAGTCTGTCCTACCAATGACTGTATAATACACAAAACTGCTGCCGTCCACCTTCTCTAATCTAATCTAGTTTAATAGAGCAGATTACAATTTAAAAGGTACCCTCCAGACATGTTTTAAGACATAAAATAAACTGAATAATAAAAAAAAAGATTAACTATCTAAAAAAAATCTTCATTACATCTCTTCTCCCTCAATGAAAAATGCAGAATCTATGAATATGCAAATATTTTTCATTTCAAGTTTAACTACCAGACGCAAGATGTCTCCTACTTCACTGAGGCTTCAAGTTTCCACATTAAACTTGTGTAAATTGATTACGGAACCAGGATTGGCTACAACCTAGTTGTGATGTCACAAATCATGCTCGTAGGTACTCTGGTCACCTCTGATCAGGTATGACAGGTTTGTATCAACTAATAATGTATGAAAATATCAGTTAATGATTCAAATGAATGAAAAACAGATTTTGTTCATAATTACTCGCCTTTTTGACAGTTTACAATACATTGTGATTCCACTGATGAGTATGTGTTTTAAACACCTCATTATCATGTTGATTTTTCATTGGTTTACACCTTCTGGCTTGAAAATAATGTAATGCAATTTGATTGCTCTAATTACCACCATAAGGAATTTGTGAATCTGTGCCATGGTGTGATGATGCTGGATATAAACCTGTTCGCTGATTGTTATATTAACCTAAAGGCCCAGACATTTACAAAGTTTATCAAAGACGCATAATTAACCAGTGCATGGGTCAATACATTAAATCATTTGATCTTACGTAAGTATACAGTTCTGTCTTCCAGCATCATTGGCATCCTTTTTGTCAGATCCCTTCTTTCTCTTTCTGTCTCTGCAGCTCTCTCCATGTCTCTTACTCTCGCTGGCTCCGCGTGGCTCTTTCAGGGGGAGAGGAATCAGCTCATGTTAAGACCTCACAGTTATGATGAAAAGGGTAATCATCCTGTCACTGTGTGCAGCTAGACGAGCGCTTTTAGATTTTGAGAGTTACAGCTGACACCGCTGACAGGCCGAGTCACTGTGCTACTGTAGTCAGAAGAGGTGAGAGGAAAGATAAGAGAGGAGAGGAGGAGAGGGAAATGGAGTGGAGAGGGGAGGGAAAAGGAAAGGTGCAGGTAAGAGAAAGGAAAGAGAAAGAGTGGAGAGGAGGTTGGAGGGAATCTGTTTTTAGCCATAACAATGAAATGGAAGATCCGGATTTTTTTTTTTCTTTTTTCAAGATATCACAGTTTTCTCATGAAAAACATATTTCTAAGGATTTCTGAGTCAAACTTACACATAACAAAGGTGTTACAGACCTGATGAGAGGATAGGATAGACCTTATTCACAGCAGAAATTTCGACTCGTCATGGCTGTTACTGATGACATTAAAGGGGACATATTATGCACATTTACATGGACTCTGGGGCTCTACAAGAATATCTTTGCATGATTAACAGTTCAGAAATCTCCTTGACCCTTTACGCAGCCCTCGGATCAGCCTCTGTCTGAAACCGTTGTAGCTACTGTCTCTTTAAGGTCCCCCTCCTTATGGGCCCATTCTGTTCTGATTGGCCAGCTCTTGCAAGCTGCCCCTCGGCAGACATCTGCCAGCTGTGAAGGCTACGTCAACAAACCATGCAACGAACTATAATAGTAGGATTTCACTACTTTTTCTTGTTGTTTACTCGAAATATCAACTTCTCAAATTCATCTGTACATGTACGAGCTGAAATCCAATCTGAAATATGCAAATGGACAACATGAGAAACACATGGATAAACCTTAGTGACACCCTTAGCAATGAAGGCTACAGAACGGACGTTAGTGTACGGGCATGCGCGACGATGTGACATCAGCTAATCGGCAAGGTAGAAAAAAACATGGAGAAAGAAGCATTGAGGATGGGTTGAAGCCCAGGCTTTTGACTTGCAGGGAGCATTTTCTACAACCATTAACTTCAAGTTTTGGACCTATGACCATGTTTAGCATCCAACATCATAACAATACATTAATAACAGAAAATTACAAAAATCATTATTTGGCTCCTTTACGGGACTCAGCAGTTACTTTTTTCATTTGTCCTTTGTTGTCAATAAATGGCATTGTATTTCAGTGGCTGGGGCAGAGTGATGTCACATCAAAGGGGCCCCCTCTGTCTCCAGGTGACAGAGCAAATGGGACGGGTCATTGGGCTGCACCCGGGGAGAGTGGCAGCTAACAGTGTATAGGACAAAATGCTATCAGCTCTCTCTACCGTACACTGATGGCATAAGGCACGGCTGGGCAAATCTCACGGTGTCACGAGGTACACGAGGGACTACGTTTTCCACCTGTGTGAATATTTGGGAGTGCGTGTGTATGTGTGGGAATGCACATGTGCTCACACAGCTGGGGTGAATGGGTCTACCAGTGACCGACTTTTCTCTCGGAGATCGCATCATTTCATTATGTTGCAAAACTTATCGTAAATTGCTCATTTGAACCTGACGAACGCCACATGTGCATCAGTAGGAGCGAGTTCATGTGTTGTGATCATTAGCATAATCAGTGTCCTTAAATGACCATATAAGGATACCTGTTCTGCTCAAATTTTAGAATTTCACATACAGTAGTGGAGCGGTGTCATGCTGTTGGAAATCAGTAGATAAAAACAGAAGTTTGACAGTGTCAATATTGTATTAGGGGACCCAAAACAATTTGAAAATATGAATACAGCTGTCATGAGAGCGGCGCTGTATTTTGACAGAAATAAAGGAGGAAATGCTCTATGTGCAGACAAATATTAATAAACTTGCTAAAGAGGTCCATGACCAGTAGAAGGTGTAGTTAAACCTCTCAGCTATTCATTTTAAAAATTTGATTTCAGCATCATATTTCAAATTAAAGTCAAAAAGGTGTTTTTCAGTGAAGAAAGGCTGTATGTGAGATGTAAGGGACGTGTGGCTACATAACATGTTAGATAGGTTTGAGCCACTTGTGAAATGTGCTGGTAAGTAGGAGATAATTGCTAAATGTGACAAGTTCTCTTAAGTCACTCATACATTCCAAGAACTAAACTGCTCGTACGAGTGGTTCTTGCATGAGGCCCATTGTTCTGATGCTTTATGCACAGATCACACTGAGAGCAATTTTCATAGGGACTATATATTCAGTAGAAAGTGGTTCCATTCACCTCCATTACATTTGGGTGACTGCAGAAATCTGGATGGATCTGGGCACATAAAACCAAAACTCTCTGGATAATTTGATACTAAAAAAAAAAAAGTAAGTGGTTGTGAACAGACCCTTTAATGCTCCGGCCCATTCATGCCAATTCAATATACTCTAAGAAAGTGTTACTGTATGTGAACTGAATGTTAGTTGGCAGAGCTGTTCTGAATTTTAGACAAAATTCCCTTACTCTGCTGCGGAACACCTTGCCTGAGGAGCTTGTACTTGCATTCAGTAGTATTTTTTTTTATTTTTTAAATTGCCTCGTAATACTCACTTTTTAAATGTGGCTTTGTGTTTATTTTGTTTTATTTCAATTCGATATAGTTTCATTCCCTGCTCAGCACTTTGCCATTTTTATCTCTACCATCTGCTTTACAGTTTCTATATTTATGCCTTTATGCACTTTTCCAACTGTGCTTTGAAACAGGTGCAACGTGAATATATTTATATAGTTTATTAATATTATTATGCTTGGTACGACTAGTGTAAATTGCAGTGCCGCTGTGGATACAAGCACACATGCTCATGCGCTATTTCAAACACGCATGAGCACAAGATGTGAGGGATGAGTGTGTAGATTGAGATTATAAACACTGCGCAGCTTTGCGTCTTTATGTTTGACCCTGTCAACCACACTTCTGTGTGACAGCACTGCAATGCACGAAGAAACGACATTCACTATTGACTAATGAATACGCCATTGTATGCATATGTCTCCCCTCCTAGACTCCTTTCCAACAGCGCTCTTTGTTATTCATTGCGGGGGTAAAGACAATAATGCAAACGAATATTGAATATGCATACATCTCTGAAGAAATAGAGGAAATAAATACAGCAAAGATGCGTTTTCCATGTCAAAGCTTGAGGTTAGCACTGATTAAAATGTATGCAATTCCCAGTGGGATATATTGCAATTATTTGTTTGTAAGGATAAGTCATAAACTTCAAAAATGAAATCCGCCCTAATGAAGAAAAATTGCTACAGCGGGGGAGAGGCAAGATTAGAGCGGATTTTTCCACCTTAATTGCACAATTCATAAGAAATGGTTTACACACATTTTAGGTTTTCTCTTGAGAAATCATGTTCATTAAAGAAAAAAAGAATAATAATACTCTCAACCAGAGCCCTATAAGTATTATGCCTATTTTTCACTTATTAGTTCATCAGTAAGGCTCGAAATAAAGCTTGTTTTAAGTTCAGACATGTATGTCTCATTCAAAATTTAAGAAGTTATGCCTTAGTTTTTCGCTTACCTCCCACAAACCAATCCAAATCCAAGACTCTGAAATATGCAATCCTATCTAAATTACACCTGCCAGTGCCAAGAAACATCTACCTTGGAAAAGTGTGTGCACAGCAATGAATATCCTCTCTTCCCTCCATGTCTTTTTTTTTTTTTTTGTGTGTGTGTGTGAGTGTGTTTTTTTTTTTTTCCTGGAGCACAGATGTGCTTTTTTGGCAGCAGCACCCTTCACTGCATCTGCCTGTACCTCAGTGCTCAAGGATTAACTGGGACAACTGAGAATAATTAACCATGCAAAAACCCACCCTGACTCTTCATCCACCTGCCTAACAGGATAGATAAATAAATTGATGACCCTGGCACGCATTAATATTCAAGCCTTTCCATGAGGCAACTGTAAACACTCTCTTCTCTGTTTTCAAAGGCTTTTCCTCTTGTCTGAGGAGTGGCACGCCACTCCTCTACTTTCACTGTCTATACTGAATGTGTAGGTGGAAAACTTCAATGGGGGACCTGTGCGCCTGGAAATGGTAAGTGTTACAACCCCCCCCTCCTCCTCCTCCCTACTCCCACTCTACCCCCCGCCCCCCACACTCCTTTTTCTCGCCTTCTCTAAACATAAGCTCGGAGATGAAACGGGTGAAGTGCTGACGGAAGGCCTAATTTTGCAGAGTGACAAGAAATCCTGGCTCACTCGCGCTCTTCCCGTTTCCATCGATCAGTGTCGAATGAAGCCTCGCAAAAAAATTCAACCGCCGCATACAAATGATTGGATACGGCCTGTTGTGATGGAAAGATCTACTTGATTCGTCAGTCGGAGAAGAACCACAAAGGAATCTATCGGCGCTCTGAAGTTTTAAAGTTGCTTTTGAACTTTATCTCGCATGTGTAATCAATGGGGGGACTCAGAGCTACACTTTTTTTTTATTTTATAGGGATGGGAGCGAGAAAAAACACGCATTGATTGGCTGAGCGTGAGAGTTCAGTGCAGTGCATTTCTGCCACATGAAGGCGATGCCGTTAAGAGGATTACGTTCTAAAGATTTCACCATTTTCTTGGTGCAAATGGGATCACTGAAACTACAGTTCACACGCGTTTGCGGAAGCTGGCGTTATATATGGCGGAGTAATAGGATCATGTTAAAGGTATTAGATGTCATTTAAGTTCACCTCCTCAGCCATTTATGGATGTGTGAAAATAAAAGTACAAGGCAGTTGTCAGGAGGCAGGGGGCGAGAGAGCTTTTTCCCTTAACCAAAAGGTCACACGATCGATTGGCACAAAGTGAGTGTCCATCCATGACAAAGTGTCCTTGAATAAGACACCTAGCTGCTGCAGAAGGGTTACATAAAATGACTCACATCAAAAAGTATAAATCCATGTATTTATTACAGAACATTTCTTACAGATTTGCACTCCTTTGTTAGTATTCTAGTCACATATAAGCCCATTAATTAATAGTTATTATTTTCTGACTAAATAATGAAGTCGAGGAGAATACAATGCGCAGAAAATGCCACCTAAGGGCCTCAGGGAAGGCAGAGCATTAGGTGCTGGTGAGACGGCTCGCCTTATAACGCCATTTTCAAATGACAAAATAATATGTTATGGATCATTTGACTCCTCTCTCATCCTCTCCCTCTCCCTTCCTCCTGCTCGCATTTCTTGAGACGAAGGCGTGTGTTGCTAGCAGGGTGAACAGCGGTGCCTCCTCCTCTAATGTGGCATCTGGCAACAGTGAAATATCAGAGTGTGAGATGCAGCCGGGAGAGGGGGCAGATGTCTGGGGGAACGGGGTAGACGGGAGCCTACAGCCAAATAAAAGTGGCTTTCCGTGGGGTATATGCCATTCAGACCTTCTTCTCCCTGAAGCTGGGGGGGCCTTTAAAGAATCATCTCCTTCCTTTCTGTGGCTGGGAGCTAAAGAAGTGGTATTACAGAAGCTCAAGAGGCTCTGTCACAAAAAATCATTGCATTGTTTGTGCTGTGAGCATTGGGGAAAAAGAGAGTATGTGAGACTCGTCTTGCTGCTGTTTACCCTGACATTTGCCTGAGGTATTGCTACACTGACCTTTCCTATCTCGTTTTTAATTAGTATTTGTACTAAGATGAAAATAGTAGCGGATTTACAGTTGAATAAAAGGAGAAATAAAGCGCACGTTTGATGTTCTTTCACTTCATTTATCCTCTCTCTGTTGTAACATTTGGTTATGACAGCCTTGTGACTGTCTGTCTACACATTTGAGGCGCCAAAGAAAGGGAGCGAAGCATAAAAAATTCAGACACAGTGGTAGAAAAAAAGGAAGAAAGAAAGAGAGAAAGTGAGAGGCAAAACTGATAGTGGTGGGATGGGAGAAAAGAAAAAGAGGGAAATTTGCATTAGTAATGCATGCAATGATTAATATCAAGAGAAAAAGAAGAAAATGTACTGTGGCATGAATGGCACCCTGGCACATGTCTGGGATCTACTGTACTGTAGATGCCCAGGGCCATGATTACTCATCTCCTTTCTGCATTAGAACTACGTCTGTTAGCTTCGATAAATAATATACAAGCTTGGCATCTTTTGCTCAAGATACCAGACTAGCACATAATTGACACAAACACTTTTTTCCCCTCTTCCCTCTTTCCTCCCTTTCCTTTATCCTCACTTATTTGCTCACTGGCATTTCATCAAAATCACAGTAAATACATAAAACACTCAAACTAATTAATGATTATGGAAGACTGTAGGGTAATGAAAAGTATATAGATGGTGTAGGAGTGCTAAAACCCATTTAATTTCATTTAGAGACAGGAATTAATTAGGGGAAGGAAACCCAGCCAAAAAGTAGCAGATTTATAAAAGCAAAGGAGTTGAGCCAGTCATCTTTCACTCATTAGGGTGTGACAGTTGCTGGCATGAACAGGAAGTCATCCAAAGGCAGGGCGACACATACATTTTTCAGATGGGCTGTTACAAGTGACCTTTGTGACACACAGTTCTTTATATCCCAAAATTGGCTTACCAACAATAAAATGTAAGTGAATTTTACAATCTAGGATGCAGTATTAAGGTCAAACTGAAATAAGACTGCTAAAAAAAACAGCATATGCAATATCTTCTGTTTGTTTTGACTTGTGCACCTTTTTTGACATAATTGCATTTACCAAAAAAGAATACATTTTAGCTTTATTGATTTTCTGTAGCGATAGTGCTCTTATTAGTGTTTCCCAGGTCGTATAAATTTGTTTTTGTAACTGACGATGTTTGTGCTGATCATTAATTGGTGCAATTTCTGTGTGGGCAGGGACCAGAAATAGTTTGTAATATCTCTTCAATTCCAACTTCCATACAGGCAGTTAACTAACTTGGAGGCTAATGTTGTTAGCGTTTGCTTTGTTCCAACTGTGGTTTGAGCAGTCACTACATTACTCCATGGCATGGCTTAAATCAAAGCATAACTTGCAGACTGCTGAGGATAAAGGACTACTTAATGAGTAAAAAGTAACACAGTGGTAACCAGTGATAATGTTAGCAGGCTAGGCTAACTAGCTTCGACTTTTCGAATGGTTAGTTAGCCTAGCTTGCTAGCGTCTATTTTCTGAGTGAAATACAAAGTGAAGTATGGCTCCCTCCAAATGTGGAATGTTTTAAAGACAGTTTAAATCACAGTATTTTCAGAGCAGGAGTGGGCTAACATTTTAATTAACCTAAAGTGCATTTCAAGGGAGGCATTCACAAGGTTAACACAGTTATTAATAGAGTATATTGGACCCTCACTAGACTTTATGAAGCCAAGATTAAAGATGATCCTACTTGCTGGAGATGTATAGAGGAGGCTCCATTATCCAGGAGATCCTCTATTATGCTCAGCAGATTGCTGGTGCAACAGTGGAAGTCAATGCACACTCCACTCACAATCCTTTCAGATTGGCATATATTGATTACCGGAGGGGCTGCATATGAAAATGTATCCTTTTCCTTGATGGGTAGATTAGACAACTGCCATATACAATGGGGACTTTTCTTAACTATGTTAACGGTTCATAAGGATATATTGATACTTTTAGCTTTTTTAAATGTATTTGTTTGCTGATCAACCTCTCTTATGTGGGGTGAGAGCCAGGGCTACTGTAAAAACATGGCAGTGCAATATGGCAGGCTCCATAGAAGAAGACCTGCTCCCTATGTAAATATAAAGGTTCTAAAGTAACAAAAACACTACGATTCTTATTTTCAAGTGATTATACACCACTTAAAACATACTTATGAATATTATACTCCATTTCTGCCAAGTCTGTTCCACTAGATACCACTAAATGCTATTCACTGCACCTTCAAATCATTAATGGTTGATAGCTAATCTTGTGCAGACTTGTTAAAAAAGGAGAAAACAATAATTTCTATTAATATTTGCAGCATATACCGTATGATTATGACATTCTCCAGTCAGTAGCACATCAGCATGTCTCCTGGCAACACCTTCTCTCAGATGTCAGTCAATGACTGCCATGGGAAACATCCACCTTACATTTATAGTATAGTAATTAATACATAAAAGATACACATACAAAAAAATACAGACTTAGACACTGAAAACTCAATATGCAGAAACAATAAAGTCTGCATCCTCAGATTCAATGTAGAACTCTGTTTGTGTCCAATGTAGCCATAAAGTTGCAAGAAGTCTCATTTTACAGTTTAGAGTTTTTGGACATCGGACACTGCAAAACCTGCAGGAGCCCCATTAGTGGTAGTTTTCTGGGGCTGCTATGTACCGGATATGTACCACTTAGAGTTGACAAGTGTAGGGTTACTTTGAGAGACTTTGAAATTTCTCAGCGCTTTGAGACAAGCGCTGACAACACTTTTTCTTGGGTGTAGTGAAAGTGACACCATTCTTGAGATGGGAGGGCGGTGAGAGAGAGGAGAAAATCAGAAAGAAGGGAGAGACAGAGAGAGAGAGAGAGAGAGAGAGAGAGAGAGAGAGAGAGAGAGAGAGAGAGAGAGAGAGAGAAAGAGAGAGAGAGAGAGAGCAGATTTGGAAGGAAACTTTGCTTTTGCATTTCATCTCTTGAGAGCGCTGACTTCAGCATGGATTAGGCAACGTGTTTGTTCTCACCGCTCTGTTCTCCTGTTCGGAGGAGGATACGAGAGAAACTGTGCTTCATGCGCTGTCAAGGTCAGCAAATGCCTTCAGATAATGATATTCCACTGTAATTTTACCTGTGTGTTGAAGCCAGCCGTCAGCGTGAATGGGTGAGGATCCAAAGTACACTGTGGATGCTACTGGAACAAACAGTCTGGGTGTGTTTTGGGGGTGTAGATGTTTTTAGTTCTGTGTGCTAAAATCCACCTCTGTGTCACTTTCTGCGTATAAATTTGCCTACAAACACATTCTGCTTGAGGGTACACACCAATTTAAAGCAGAGTGTCGATTTTGCTTATTTCCAGTGGTAACTTTCCCTTTAAGATAATGACAAAGTGCCTTGAGAATCTCCCCTGCCATTTGTTAAATGAGCCTAAAGAAGGCAAGCCAAGGCAAGGAAATCCCTTTTGAGTGAAAGATACAGGCAGTTGAATCATTGCCATGATAACTTTCCTCTGGTTCACAATGTGCCGGCTACTGGAGCTCGTGTCTCTATAATGAACCTCATGGGCTTTGCAGAAGACACTGAGCTGCCTGAGCTGTGTGCGGTAGCCCTTTCCCATAGCCTCTGGCAACCTAGCCCGCTAATGATGCTGTACTGGTTCAAAGTGTTCCACTGAGCACACTCTTGTGTGAGCAGGATAATGCACTCCTGTATGTGTGTGTGTGTGTGTGTGAGTGAGTATGCATGTATTGGTGTACTCACATTGCAGTGTATTCCAGTGAGTAGCCTCACAGAAGTTATATTGTGTTTTAAAACACACTGTGGATTAGGTTCTAATTAACAAAATTTTGCTTTGAAGGCTACCAAAATAGCTGACCGGCACTTGAAGGAGGAGCTGACCAAGGTACAAATAAGAAAGTCCAGATGCTGCACTGTCCCATGGTACCAAGTTATGAATGCAATATCAACTGTTGCTGTAGTCATTACAGCCTGGAATAATTACATAACTACCAAGAGGGACGATCCCCTCGACTATACTGTGCCTCTATGCTCAGAAAAATAACATATGGTAGCAACCAGTTTGCTAAAATGTTTTGTTAGCATTTCTAAAGTTCCTTATCTGTTACCCACTATTGCTTTACTAGCTAATTTGAGCATTTTTTTAGCATTTTGTACACATTAATCAGCCACTGCAGATGCACCAGTTGAGGTTGTTACAATCTTCCTTAGGGAGTGAATAGGAAATGCAAAACATACCCAGAAGAATTTGGATCCTTTACTCAAGAAAAAGGAGTAATACAAAAAAACCAAAAGTTTCACATTTTGACATGAGTAGAATTACAGTACATAAGTATTATTAGCACAATCAATTTAATGTATCATGTAAAAGTTGGGTCAGATAAATGTAGTCCAGCAAAAAAGTAAATATAAAATAAGGTGGGGAAAGAGTATACAAGTGCTTTAAAATTTGTAAGTACAGTACTTGAAAGTAAACTGTTTAGTTGCTTTCCGTTATTACAATTATTAGTCACTGATTAGCAATGAGGAAGAACTATAATCAATAAAATACATCAGTGTTTGAATTCATGGTTTCAGTTTGAGGCTGGATAGGTAATACAGCTGACTACATTGTCAAACTAAGAACACTTTCATCAGCAATTTCAGGGAAATTCATGAAAAAAACTTGAAAAATTGAGGGGCAGTCAGATAATAATCATGAAATACAAACACAAGGACAGACAATGCAAGTTTAACAATAGTTTCATCAAGGCTGTGTGAAGTCCATTATTACTTTTGGTGTTAACAATAACTCTTCTCTTTGGTCAGTAGTTTGATATTGGCAAGGACAGTTGACTGTGGAAGAATGGCTTTGATGAAGTCTTTCTTTTTTTTTTTTTTGTCCAATTCAAAGCCATCTCACATGAGCAAAAACAAAAAGCCCACAGTTTTGTGGAGCCGAGCGTTTAAATAGACAGCTCTGTTACATGACTGGTATGTAGTTAGTCAAGGACATGCACAATGCTGCTTTGTCTTGCCCTAGGCTACGAAAACAGAGGGTATCATCTCTCACCAACCCAAATACCTTGCAAGGAGAAGTACAGTCAGATTTGCAAAGATACAGCTTTTGATTTTCTTTTTGTGTGCTCATTTCATTCAATTAATTTATCTTTAAGTGCTGAACCTCAGACTAATATACAGTCACATTAGCAATAAAACCTGACAAAATATCTTCAATATCTTCTCCACAAAAATCTTGAAAAAAAAATCAACTTTATAAAAGCTGTTATGCAGTCATGGCTAAACATAAGGGGACAAATCATGTACATTTCCAGGTCTATATTTATATTCTGGGGCTCCACTGGTATGTCTTTTTGTGATTTATAGTTTAAAAAACAAACTTATTTATCTCATACTAGTGCTTTCAGTTCAGTCTCTGTCTGAAACAGGCTGTTTTAGCTCAGGTCTCAAAGGGGCATATGTCCCCTTTTACGCTGACACAGTAATATGCTCAAAATATACTTTACTTGTATGATCCTTATATGATCATCCACGATCAGCTCTATATGTTATTTACAGTATATCGTGTTTGAAAATAGCCATATAGTGATAATAATGCTATGTTTTGCTCTCAGCCTCCTGCACTTGCACAGTTGGTATCTAACCTTTTTATCTGGTGTGAAAAAGACAGTGTTGGAGCAGTGGAATTATCCCGACCTCTAAGGTCTGGGCTATACACTTAAGAACTTCTGCTGACGCACTCCTCGGCTAAAGGTCTTCATACCACGTCACCTAGCCCCCCTCCGATGCCAGCAGTTTCAGTTTCCTTAATGTCAAGCCACTTTTGTGCATTCAGCAGCAGCCTGTTCCTCAGAGGAAAAGGTTAAGATGCTGTGTTTGAGGGTTTTGGGCAGGATGCCTCCCATGCTTCCACCACAATAAAGTCCCACGGGGCGAGGCCACAGCTGAAACTAGCTGACAAGGCCGCTTTGCCAGTAGGTCATTGTGTAAATGTGAACCAATTAATTTTAGATGGAAGCAAACAACTCTACTGATCTTGATTTTAGACAGCAGTGGCTCACACAAACTGCCACACTGTGTGTTTGTGTCAGGGCAAAAATGCGCTGTGCCAAATGTTGCTGAGTGTCTTGCCCTCAGGGCTGTGGATTCCCAATGGCAGATCCCTAGGGTGACAGTTTGTGACTAACAAGTGGAGCTGCTGCTTTGTGCTGTTTGATCAATGTGAAGCCTATGGACTGTTAACCAAGGATTGCGCCCGATAGTGATGTGAATTTGTCTTGAATGACCAGCTAGAGACAGATTCAGTGTCTGTTTATCAAAATAATGGCTGGTCTTTTGAGAAATTATCCTGTGATTTTTAGAAAGTTTTATTTCCTGAGGGTGGTAAAGAATTTCCCACCCGACCACTTGGTTATATGCGGAGCAGCCTTGCTGCTTCTTTTCTGATCTTTTTGGCAAAATCACAAAAAAAGAAAAAAAAAACATAACATACAGTAGGAGAATTTCTTCTAATCAGGGAGCATGACTGAGGATTTACAGGAACAGAGTTACAAAAGCTCTATGCGCCACAAACAAACAAAACCATGAACAGTAAATTTGTTTCAATTTACCAAAGGAAGAGAGGCATGAATAATTCATTGTTTCTTTAGTTAGATTTTAACAGTAGATGATCCCCCATCTTCCTCCTTTGTGGAAAGTTGTGGCTAGAGATTAAAAAAATATATACTTTTTTGCCAGTGCAACAATTTTCTGAGGGATTCTGCACAAATCAGAACTCATTTTATCATTAGATTTATTTGTTGACTCTTGCCTACTCTGGCACTTTGTTTGATCTTGTCTTTCTAACTGTCTCTCAATGCCAGACCCAAAAAATGTATGATGATAAAAAAAAGAAAGAGATCAGTAAAACTTTGGGCGTCCTGCTAGACTACTATACTATGCAAAGAAATCTGATATGTCTCTTCCTCAATTACAGGGCAGTTTTTACTTGGTGGAATCAAGCAAACATACTTTCCATTCTGGAGAAGATCAATGACAGACCTAGATGTGGCCCTGCCTTTAACTTTGTAAAGTTTAAAATCCCAGTCATATAATTGCCTCAGGAACCTTTTCAACACCATATGTGTTATATTATGACCTTCTGTCATAAAAGATTGAAGAAAGTTTGGGTAGACCAAGGTGGTCCGCCAACAAATATGTATGCATATATCTATTTTATCTGCTTGCCTTGGAGAGCAATTTACAGGTTTGTAGAAACTGAAGAATCGAGGTGGGAGGTAGAGATCAGAAATCTCCCACATGCCCCCTAAGGAAGGGGCCTCTGGCTGCCCCTGGACCAGCAATGCTTGCAGCAGGCCCTCGGCGCCAATTTTCCACACTCCTCATGTTGCTAGGATCTATACCAAACACCTTGCTGGGGTAAAACCCCCTGGACCCCTGCTGGCAAATAGTACAGTACATTCTGACCTGAAACTATCTATTTCATAACTAATTAATGCTGCATTTAGGCCCAATCTCCCAGTACAGCCTCTTTTATGTTTTTTTCTTACTGTACTTTATCATCACACTGACAGCAGGGATCTGCTTCCTCGAAATCAGCGAGCGCTGGCACACAGCAGGGAGGAGTTTTCAACAATTAATGGATGTATGACTTAAAATGCAACATGGTTGGTAGTGAAAATGAATGCGCTGTCAAGGTTGCTGTACCTCTTATTACTACTAGTCAGAATCCCAGAAACTCAGTTTAAAGCATGGGGACAGATATCCTGGTTTATCTGTGGAGAAGCAAGGCCAAGGGTAAAATTTAAGACACTCCAAATTGAAAAGGAAAATGGAAGCGTAACACTGCCAAATCTTAGCGAATGCTATTACGCTGCCAAATGAGATACACTGTCTATTGGTGCTCGCCATATCAAGCTAGATGGAAACACATTGAGATAAATTAGGGTCAGTCTCAACCTCAGGTTAGGCTAGGTGGTAACGAATATACAGACCAAAAGGGAGAAAATTCTATTTTAGAAGAATCACTGAAAATATGGAATGACATTGTCAAAAAAATACAAATTGGAAGGAGACAGTAAACTCCTGATTTGGCCCTCTCAGACCCCCAGGTTTAGATCTGGAGAGACAGATAATACATGAGTAAGACGGAGAGAAAAAGGAATAACAATTGTATGTACACTCAGAGAGGGAAAAACTTTTAAAACTTTTGAAAAACACAAAGGAGAATTTAATTTAGAAAATGGGGACCTGCTCAAATATATACAGCAAAGACATTTCTATGATACAGAAATTAAAAAAGGAATTTCAGCAGAAGGCAATGAAGTGATTGAAGTGTTGACAGGTGCATACAAAACAAACCCCCCTCAAAGATTGTTTCTAAACTGTACAGTAGTTTACAAAAATGAAACGGAAGAAATCCACCATACGTAAAATTGAAATGGGAACTAGAAATGAACATCAAACTGTCAAAGAGTGATTGGCATTCTGTGTGTAGAACGCAACCAACTTCCACTAGCTCTAAAAGATGGAGGGAATTCAGATGGAAGAATTGTTATTGCACCCCACATAAAAAATAAACAATTGGGTAAACAGCAGCAATGCTGGAGACAGTGCGGGCAGATGAATGCCAATCACTCACATATTTTCTGGTCATGTATAAAAATACAGACATTCTGGGAAAGGGTTATTCAGATTCTTGAGGAGATTTTATGCTACAAGATTTCCAGGGACCCCCAGATTGTGTACATAGAATTGATAGCCAGTTACATAATTCAAAAGGAGACATATATCTCTTCAAAATCCTCATATTTGCATGTAAAAAGCCCAAGGAGATGGTGGAAATGTGACCCTCCAAGAACAGGACAGTGGCTGGACATTGTAGAGGAAATATACTTTATGGAAAAACTGACTCATTATCTAAGGACTAAAGCAGGGATCCATGAACAACTCTGGGGAAAATGGACTGCATACAAGGGAAAAGATGGATGCTGCTCTCCGCTGACCTGAAAAGAATGGATCAAAAGTTGTAAAGAGAGAGTATTGCCCCCTTTTTATCTTTATATTTATTTTTCTATTTTTGTCATTATAATGTCATTTTGTTGTGGCTTTTTTTCACTGCAAAATAAATAAATAAAAGGTTTTGTTTTGTTTTTTAAAAGCAACATAGCAACACGTGCCATCATATTAAAGAACTGATTGGTATGCAAGGTCTTCGTGGTCAAGGATTGATTGCTATTACAAGCTCAGCATGGAGTACGACGGACAACATGCTGAGAAGATAAAGACAAGAAATCAACAGCCGAACTGACAGGATGCTAAGGCAGGGTTACCTCCCTGCTTAAGTTAAAAGACAAGCAGGCACTTGAAGAGAGTTAATGACATGAACATAAACACATTTTTCTATTAAGCAAAACTGCATTGCTCAATACACATTAGTCTGACCTGACAATTAATTCTCACTATGTTCCAGACAGTATTTTCCTGAGTTATTGTTGCACTTGGACAAGTCAGAGCACTGAAGCCCAAATAGGCCAATAATATTCATTTGTGTAAATGATCTTAACACTGACAGCCAGTTCACGGGGTCATCGGCTGAGAGTGTTTTTCTCATTATTTGTCTTTTGTTTGATGAGTGACAAACAGCAAAAAAAGGACCCGAGTCACAGCAGCTGCTTGAAAGTGAAATGGAGAAATATGTTGCCTTTTGTGAGATGCAAATAGGGCATTTAGTCGCCTACTTCCATTTCATAGACTAGATAGTCATCATTATATGTCAGGTTGTTTTGAAGTGCTTGGTATTGGTATGTCTACAGGTTTGGCAGTGAATCAGACTAAAGGATGCTGTCAATGTTGTCTACAACTGTATTTATCCAGTATTAGGGGACCAAATATACTGCACATATGCTCTGCTCTGAAGTTACTACATACTCCTCCTACACATATTGAAGTTGATGTAAAATTTGTATGTATGTTTCAGACCATGCTACTACACAGTTGTATTTCATTTTATCCTGAAAAGAAGGTAGTATCTATGGGACAGTGCGAGTAAACTTGATGACATCGACCAGTCATACTGTGTGCAGTGTGAGGAGCAACAAAGGGAGGATACTGGAGTGGTTCCGTACATCAGTTTTGGATTGGCCAAAGGTGTCAAGTCAGAGAAGTGGAACAGAGCGAGGAGAGGAAGGTTGTCTTCCTGGTGGCCTTAGATGATGCCTTTGTTCACAAGGAAAGTGAAGTGAGTCACAGCATGACTAAACCTTCTGTGGTTCTTCCCAGTCAGGCAGTGCACCACTCTTTTGATGGCAGCCAAGGTAAAGATGAAGATAAGATAGTCTTTAGCTGTGTCCCAATTCCACACTGCTTTATTAATTTATTTACTGTATTTTCATTGTTATTTCATGTGTCTGTAAACCACCTTGGTTAACATTTACTCTATAAATAAATTGACTTGACTACATGTTAATTATAAGCAGGTTTTGAGTAGCTGGAAAATGGAAAATGACACAATTTATGTATAATCAAAAAAACCCTAGCACTAAAAAAAATGCTTGATTTTCGAGTGTGCTGTTGATGGACAATATTCTCCCACAACGCAACGCACACAAGTAAATTGAGGCACTTCACAGGGAATTAAAAATATAAATAGATAAAGAAATTGCAGGTGGTGGCAAAGCAGCTACAGACATATCTTGGAAAACAAACATAAAAGGGTATTAAATCTATGGGAAAATATTTAGCTTCGTCATTTTGAAGTGTGCCAGACTTTTTTATGTTGGTTTGACAAGGGTGGGGTATAAGGACATTTTTTTCAAAAACTATGTTATTCTAAAGTTGTAGTGTGTCTGCCATTTCCCGTAGGTGTAAAACAATGATGTATGTTGATTTCTTGCTTGTTAACTGCAAAAACAGTTAGAGATGGTATATTCTCTAAACAGTAGCTGGGGCACAGCTTTTGTCTTTGGTTGTCAAGCTACTGGCGCTGTCCATGGTGCTGAATTGTGGTGCAGCAGAGTTCTTATATTCAAAGGATGTGGAGCTTTTTTTTACATGTTATGTTATACAGTATGTCCAGCTGTTACTCTGATATGTGATTTTTAGTCTGGTAAGCCTTAGTTAATGTTGTGTACTGCTTAACAAACTACAATACAAATCGGTTACATAACAATCCCTGAATTTTATGAGAATACAAGTTGTATATCTTGTTGTATTGTATTTATTGGGACAATGGACAGTTTTAAACATAAATGCTAACATTTGATGTACTGCACTTGAGTTAGCTTAAACTAATTTTCATCTGCAGTCCCTTACAATTAAAACATATAACAGCACAATAACAAACAGTACAAAGCAAAAACACACAGGACACATTATACAAAACAATCACAATGTCAACTAGAAATTAATAATGTAAGATTGTCAAATTAAAAGCAAGATTATTTGCTTTCATGAGGAGATTTGTGTTAATGAAAAGAAGTTCTTGAAGCCCATATTTAGATTTTAGAAGATTTTGATATTGTACCTGCTTGCCTGCACTGGCAGAGCGGGACCTGAAAATTCACAGCATGACCAAAGTGTGTTTGTGCAAAGTTGTTGGGGGGGAAATGCCATTTGTTTTTCAAAACTGTGACAAGATCAACTTTTATGAAAGGTGTGTAGGTTGGCTGTGTGGGAGGTCCATCTGGCGCTATGGGATGCCCTTGTCATTGAGGGGGACACAGCATGGACATGCACAAGGAGCAAGGCGACAGATGCCAAAAAAGAAAAAAAAAAAATTAACAACAAAAACAAAAGAAAAGTACACTCATCGACAGGCGCTGCAGCTGGCACCCGAGGGTGACGTATCCTTGACATGCACCCTCCGTTCCTTGATAAGGAAGTGAAAGACAAGAGTGTGAAAGCAAAGGAGAGTATATGTGAATGTGTGTTTTAGTGTTTGTGTGTGTGTGTGTGTGTGTGTGTGTGTGTGTGTGTGTATGTGTGTGGTAGACTTTTCCGCTGCCTCAGCTCCTTGGCGGTGTCTGTCTGTCGCCAAGGGGCCCCAGCTCTGGCCCCGAATCAGCCGCCGAGCTGTGTCCACTCAGCACTTCCCCTAGCCGCTGGTAAATTAGTCCCAGCAATATGCCACACCGCTCCTCACACCCCTCTCTCCTGTGTGCTATTGTTCATGCCCTTGAGGAAAGTAGGTGTGTGTATGTGTGTACACTCTGCTGATACCAATGTGTCTGAGTTCAGTGCTGCTGAAATGTTTAAGGAAACTGGGTAATTCATACTTGCTTTCTATGGACATAAGCTAAACTATATGATACACAATTATATCTTATCTAATTTATAGATCCCATCAGCGATTTCTGTTATTATTACAGCATTTATCTTGATTGTTACAAAGCTAACAAAGATTGATGAACTTAAAACATCATTAGAAACAATGAGTGGATTCAAAATTTGCCACTGGGATTAATTTTTAATTGACAACATTTCAGTTTAAAAAGTTCTGACAGGCCAGTCTGCCTGCCTTTTCATTGTTCTGTTTGTGCATGGTTAGTTTGAAATTAGAAGTTTGAAAGAGTTTGAGTTTTTGAGTCAGTTGACAAAAAAAGAGGGTTATGGCAAGACATGGAGCAAGGCCTCTGGTGATGTGTACAAGAGAGTTTTGAAGAAACTGTTCCAATAGTATTGTCATTATGTTTGGCTGTGGTCTATCACTGAGATTCTAAACCAAGGCTACAAAACCTTTGTTACCAAACAGATGAGAAGCTTTAACCTTCCCACCACATTAACTATGGACATTATTTAATTCGCCAACAAAAACCCACTACTGCAGTCATCTTACAAATTTGGTAACTGGCACACAATGGCAAGTTTAATTGACACAGCACTGGCACTGTAGCTTTTCAAAATACAACAGCTCAAAAATAAGTGTTTTCCACCGCACAATGATATAATCATTTTTTACCACAAGATGAGCTGTTCAGCTGGGTGAAGTGTGGATTGTATAAGTAAAGATATGAGATTTAAAGGGACCCACATTCCTGGCTGTAATGGCACAGAGTCACCCAGTGGGTGGTGGAATTAATGAGGCCACTGCTTCCCAAAGCACATGGGGGGCAACCCCTCTTGCCTACTGAGCCACTGCCAGGGCTGGGCTTGGCTGGCCATACAATCTTATCCACCAGCAGGCCGGAAAGAAACATGGATTCTGTGATCCATGACCCCCGATGGCGCATCAGATCACTGAAGTGGACCCCTAGCCTGAGGCTTCGGGCAGGTATACAGGTTACTGTTCTTACCCCTGTTCAAGGCAAAATCAGCCGGGGTTCATTTGCCACAGCTGGGGCCCTTGAGCTTTATAATGCTTGTGGATAATTGCACTGCATTTACTTTAAAGATACAGTAGGTGTGCAGCAGAGGATAAATTTAGCACAACATGGCAAATCAGACTGAAAAATGTATTAGTATTTTTCATCAGCTTTAAATTTACCATTTCACATTTTTAATTTTCGTTTCATTTAGGGATAAACAAGTAGCTAATCACATTATGAGTACATCATGACATACTGCAGTTTTGTGTCTTCTCTTAATTTTGAGTCATTGCCATATCTTAGATGTTTACTTACATATTCATAGATCATTTTCAAACTTGTAGACTTGTAGCTAAATCACCTTGTGTCACATAAAACACAAGCTTGAAGAATTTTTAGCCATGTTCACACAGTTTCCTTCATTGTTCTGATAAATGTTGCTTTACCATTGACAGGATTCGTATGATAATAACGCATGTTCATACATGGCCCGCATTGCAAAGAACAATATGGTCAATGTGTGGTCTGGCATCTCCCTTTCCTCAACCACAAAGGAGGAAGAGATTGATCTCCAGATCAAAATTTGCAGCTACTGCAGTGGCAGCAAAGTCGAGCGTCTCTTAAGACATGGATGTAAAACTGATACGGATGTTTTCATGCATGTGTAAATACTGGTGGAGGCATCTGAATCCACCGATGCTGGAATCCAAATGCCCCCTCTCAGCTTTCAAGTGCACACATTAAAAACGGAAACGCAGCCTCCTTCCGAAAAGTGCTGAGTATCTCGAGGTTGTGCTATTGATATATGGCCTGGATCAATTGCCCTGGCTGTCCAACCTCCGCTTAAATCAGACAAAAGAAACATGTGTTAGACGGTAATTTTCTATTGATAGGGACTCTGTCAGGAAAGGTGGGGGCATGGAGGGGAAGTAACATTCAAGATCAAAAAGTGCATCCAATTTCTGGTAAGAACAAGAGGTGACGAAATGCTGCTCTTAGTCAGGCTACAATTTTAACTTGAGGCAATTCTTGCTGGTGTGTATTGGCTTAAATGCAAGAAACAGGTCTTTCTTACATCCAGTCTTCATTTCATTAACTCCCCCAGCACATGGTTGAGGCATAAATATTAGAATCCAAAGGGCATTCGTAGGAACTTGTAAGCGTAGTGAGAACATGCTCTGCTAGCTGTGGTTGCTATAGTCTGGGGAAATGTAATTTTACATTTGTATGCAAACTGCGGTGGAGCAGCCCCTGACGACAGCATGTAGATACTAAAGAGATGAAGTACTGATATCATAGGTTTTGTGGATTCTTCTTAGTTGCATTTGGCTTTATACAATTCCTATGCATGCCATGGCTTCCTTCACCTTTTTCTCTCTGTTACTGAATATTGTTGTTTTCTCAAATCCCTTTTATTCATATGCTGGAAAGCACCTGGCCAAGTTAATACCATTTATCAGGATCCTTTAGCATATCAAATGCCTTCTGTCAAGGGTCGTTTGCATATCCTCTTGTCTTTCTGGTGAGAGTGGTCTCCATTGATAAATGCAGGAATATTAAGGGCGTGTGCTGCATGCTTAAAGCAGAGAGTGTGTAGACGTTATGAACTTGGCCGATCAGTCGAGTCTCTTTGTCCTTGCTTCAATGGGGTTTCTGTACTTGAGCCATTAACCAAAGAGTGAGAGACATGTGAGAGAAATCAGAGTGCATGCCAAGGCGCCTGTCTCGCTGTTGTGCCCAAAGTTGATTCCACAGTGGCTCAGATGGCGATGACACCTCATTAGTGCTGCCCTGTGAATTCAGCTTAACTTTTCTTATTGTCAATAACTGCCATGGAATGTGAGCCGCACTACTATTTAGGCAGACGATCATTTTGCCACACACTGTGCTGATATCTTGTCTCAACCAATTAACTAATATTATGTAAAAAACACTACTATGTTTTACAGATTTCCATTCGAATGTGTGGGAACAGTGCAGAGAGTGAAGTGAAGAAGGTAAGGCACTGCTACAGGAGCTGCTATTTTTATTAGGACCAGCTTTTTCATGCAGTAAGGCAGTTCTGCCAAGAGAACGGGTGACTTTTTCCTCTGTCCTATTTTCAGTGTTCATTTCCTTCATCCGCAAGTGGCCATTTTGTGCCATAATCCTGTCACTTTGGCTGCTCTGTTTGAGCTTGATATTTTAATTTACTCGTTGCGTGGCTTTATGGGGCTCGAAGCTTCCCTGCGCAGCTCACCACAAAGAACCCTTCAGATGAATTGTGGGAAGGGGGAGGGGGACAGCAAGGGAGAAAAGTGGAAAGAAGAAAGGTTTGATGCAAGTGCTGAAAATACCCAAACAAAGCGAATGGTGTATAAGGCAGAATGGGGAACAGGTGACACATGACTGCAGCGCAGTATACAGGCATCCTGCCGGGTGTACAGCTGCTTCTGGTGTGATAGCAGGACAGATTTCCCTTTGCAATATCAGCCCATCCTATTGATGTGATTGATAGTCATGTGTCAGTGGGCACGTGACAACATCATTGTTGCTGTAAACCCAATTTTCTAGAATCCTTTCTAAGGTGCTACAAACATTGTTGACTTTAGAAATATAAAATATTCATATGCGGCTTCACCAACCGGATGATAAAACTGCCATGTGACTGCAATCTTGCAGTGGAGGCATAATGTCTGAAATATACATTTGTAGGGTTTGATGACAGTAATAACAATGCCGGCAGAACTGCTAGTTCGGCAGGCACAACAGACGTCGCAGATTGCACTGTGCCATATATTTTATTTTTAATCATGCAAAGCCCTGAGTCTAACGACCAAAACAAAATGCTACATCAACGATAATGATAATGGCGCTCATGATTAAGAAAGCAAAGCGCTAGTAAAGTGTAAAAGAGTTTTGCAGTGACAGAAACCACATTTACTGTCCATATGGTAGCCTGTTGAACCCCATAACTCAGAACAAAGCATGGCAGGGAGAAACCTGGGAGGAACACTAAGCAAGTCAATAGGAGTCAGGAATAAATTAAAAAAAACACCCAAGCAAGGCTTACAATTACCCCTAAATAAATCAACGGAACAACATTCATTTCAAATCAAATATCAATCATAGAAACACATCTTAGCAGTAAAAGCTGCAGTGCACTCAGAGAGTGATTAGTTCACTTGCAGTTTCACCACTGACAATACACAGAGACACTAAAATAGTATGTCACAAATTAGAGGTGATGATAATCTTTGTCGAAATGTGCTGAAGAGAGGAAAAGCAGGGCAGATGGCAGAGGCTTCATCATTGGCCTGTTCAGCGACAAACCAAGTTGCTTTGCCAGAGCAATATCAGCGCCCATCCCATATGACCAATTATCAGGGTTTCACCTTGGGCTTGGTGATGGTAATGGTGCTGAGGATGGGGGGAGGGTGGCAATGACAGGAGCACCTGTTACTGAAGCAAACAACATTCTATCGTTAGTTGTCTTGAAAAGGTTTCAATTCTCCTGTTACCTGTTAGGTGTTAAACAGCGGCTACAACACATGATTATTCAGCAAGCAGATAAATGAAGCATTAATGTGGGAGGATGGTTAGAGGTTGTTTGTAAAGGGGTTTGATCAGTAGATGCTCGGCCTTTGATGCCCATGGTTTCAACCATTCTTTAAATTCGTCATTTACACGTCCATTGTGTTTGCCCGTTGTTAGGCCTTTGCATGTCACATAAAACCAATTTCTGGCTGTGCTCAACAGGGAATCCCATCTTCAAGAGGCAGTGGGGAACTGTGTTTATTGGATTTGAGAACCTGGCCGGAGATAAGGTGAATTACCCTGTTGTATCATCCCCCAGGAGAGAAAGCGAGTGTAAAATACTTTTTGATTGAGGGAAAGGAAAGCAAATCACGATAGTAGATTAGTGTTTTAAATTGCAGGAATGTGTAAATGCCTCCAGGCTTCCTGAAATATTTATCTCCTTACATCACTCAACATACCCAAAAATTACTTTTAATAATCAAAAATATATTCGTTCAAGATCAAATTCAGATTTAGAAAATAACTTACAGTCACCATTATCAATGAGGCAGTTTTATAGTCTATGCCAGTGGTTCTCAAACTTTTTTGTCTGATATACGTCCACAGTCCAATCACATGAACTCAAGTACTGCTTCATCGACACCACACATCATGTTCCAAATGTATTCATTTGAATTGTAATAATGTATGTTTTCACTGAAATAAAGTTTAGGTTGGTTTGGTCAACTTTGCATTTGTACTACTACTACTTGGAGAGGCAGAAGCAGCACATTTTAGCCACTTATCCATGGCTTTTAGCTATATTTAAACCTTTCATTACTTTTATCTAACTATTTTAACTGTTTAATACATCTAGAAAAGAATTTCAAACATATACCTGATACTATTTAACTATTTATCCTTTACTTGCAGCTTATTTTAACTGTCTGTCAATTTAGCCATCTATTCCAACCATTTATCTATTACTTTTAGCTAACTATTTCAACAGTTTAACACCTTTAGTGAAGTATTTCAACCATATAACTGAGATATTTGCTATTTCAACTATTTTTCCTTTACATGTAGCTTGTCCATTAGTTTTTGCCATCTTTATTTTAACCATTTATCCAGTATTTTATGCTATCTATTCCAACAATTTATCTATTACTTTTAGCTAACTATTTCAACCATGTATCCATTACTTTTGGCTAAGTATTTCAACAAGTTAATACTTTTAGCAAACTCTGATACATTTAACAATTTCATGTAGCTTTTCAACTCTGTATTTGTTAATTTCGCCATCTATTTTAACCATTTATCCATTACTTTTAGCTAGTTATTTCAACTGTTTATGCATTACTTTCAGCTAACTGTTTAGACCTTTATGCTCACTTGCTAACTAGTTTTCACTTGCTCTCAATTGCAATACATAGTGTTTAGGTATCAATGTGGATATTTCTCCTAAACAAAATGTAATCTCTGTATATTTTTAATTAATTTGTCTACTCTACAATTTTACCATGTACCCCCTGGAGTATAAGTACCTCTGGTTGAGAATCACTGGTCAACTGCACTTAGATGGCAACTCCCAAGCTTTTACAAGAAAATACTAAACCACGGAAGAATTAAGGACTCTCTCAAGAAACTGGGAGCTGAACGACCAAAATATTAATGTCCAACAGATAACATTAGTCACTCAGAAATGTAGAATGTTGTGTTCAAATGATGTGTCAGCAGTCAAGAGAATGACATACAGAATTTCCTTCATAAGTTGTATTCCAAGTGGGATGTCTGACACCAGTGTCACCGCTCCACCTGGCTTGAACGTCTGCTGTCACCTTTAGGGAGTGAGTTTAGCTTTTGCCAGCTTGTCGATCAGCCAAACTGTCATTAGACCAGAGAATAGTTACGCACTGCCAACTTTATATTGCTGCCAAGACGGTTTTGTATGCAAGCATCTCCTTCACTTCAGCCGCTCCTGCTCCTCTTGCCTCTTTCTTCCGTCTTTCTCTTCTCACCTCCCTCCATCCTCCTCACCACCTGTCCTGCATCCGCTGAGATAGAGTGTGAAGTTTCTCACTTTTGTTACCAAGACAAGGGATTGTGAGTGTACGTGAGTTGTGTACGTGCAATGGCGGCCAATGTCACAGACTTGTGGGGTCTTCAAGCCTGCTGGACCTCCTATTTCCCCCAGCAGTCACCCTGTCGCAGTGCTGAAGTGGGGTCCATCTGCTGAGTGTCTGTGTGTCTGCCTTCCCAACCCACAGAAGGACCTCTCACTATGCCACAAGTTCAGCTAGAGTACAAACCAAATGGAACACATCTTGTGTTAGACAGATGGACTTCCTTCGTTAAAAAAAAATTAGGTTACGACTTATTGGAGTTACTACGTGATTTGGCTGAAGGAAATTTGTTAATGAATGCTCTGCATATAGATGCACGTTTGAATGGGTTTACAGATTTCTGACCTTTGTTCTGCACTGAAGATGTAGAACAAATTACAAGCCAAAAAGTGAACTGTGAAATGACAGACGGCGTTAGTCACCTTTTGCAGTTTAGTCATCTGTTCCAGCTAAACGTGGTGAGTCGTTCACCACGTATTGTGACCTGGAAACTTCGAGTCAGCCTCCATCCAAGTGTTACAGTAGGTGAGAGGTGGAGACAGACAAGGGGAGACCAGCATCTGAACACCATTAACTCTTTGTGTATTGTTATTCAGCACACAGTTTATTCTCTTGTGTCTGGTAGAGGAGCCTGGGGGGAGATAACCAGGAGTTATGTGACTGGACTTTTGATGAGCCCCGGCAGCATCCCCAAGTGAGTGTTTGGTATTAGTTTACTGAAGTCTGGAAAAGGGAAGAAAATAAAGGCTGTGTTATATATGCTACTCTCCACATCATCTGTATACCTGGGTGATAAACTCTGTAGAGTTGTTAAGATTAGTTATTCAAAAGCGAATGCTCTGAAGTTGGACAAAGGGAGGAATTATGCTGCAACTGCTGGTTTATTGTTGGATGGAGAACTGATTTAATTGTGTTTACCTAGCAAACAAACCATTAAACGTTTTGTAAAATCATGTCAGTCATGTAAAGTCAGGACAGGGTCAGAGCATCAGTTTTTTGAGTGCTTGAAGAATCTCATATCTGCACTAAATGAATTTTTTTGGCCACTTGGGGGCAGCTCAACAAGCTGTAAACACAACAGTGATGCATTATCACCTAATAAGGTTAATGAATGTATTATAGTGGCTTATTTACACATCCAGCAGACATGGAGAATTCATTAGCATTTATTTGGAGTCATGTCTCTGGCTTCCTGGAGAATGCAATGTTGAATATTTCGCTCTCCTTTTAGCTCTGTTTTGATCTCTACTAGCTCAAGAGGATAGTATCTGACTCTTTAGCATCATGCTCCATGATGCTAAAGAGCAGGGAGGAACTGCAAACTCGGGTGGGAAATCTCTTTGGGTTTGTCACTATAAGCAACCCCTTTCGCATACTTAGTCATTTGATCCATTGTTAATATAAATAACATTGAACATTGCACCGCAGTGCATTTCAGAAGCTTCCCAGAAGCAGCTCTCTGCTCTGCTCCACTAAAAATATGTGCCCAGTCTATTTTTGACGGAAGCCACATCAAGCTGCACAGAGCAGAGGCAATTGAGCCAGGCAAGAAGTCAGACACAGGAACAGCATAGAGCATTCTGTCAATTTTCAAAATAAAACACCCTGTGCAGACCCCCAATCGTATCTCACATCAGTACATCAACATTTCGTTATAACTGTTGGCACCAGATCAGAAGGTAATCGGTCAGAGGATATTTGTCACCATGGACGATGAGACGTTCATTTTGGAAGTGGAAAATCACAAGATATTATATGACTCCACTGCTGCCATGACTGCCCTCTCTGGTCCCTGGCTTTCTGTCCAGGTAGAGGGGTGGCTATCTTCTCTCTGGCGCTGCCGGAGCAAAACGTTCCACTTCTGAAATGCTCCCAGTGGGGTATGACGCAGAGGACGGAATAAAACCACATCGCAGATGGAATGTGATGTAGCCATGCTCGGTGGAATCAAGGGGTAATTGTCCTAGGGGTGATTTTGGAAAATAAATAACTGTCCCTTTAAAAGGATCTTAATGGTTATGAGTGGGAGCTTGTTTGGTTAATTCACAGTTGTCTCAAGTTATAACTCCCCATTATGGTTCCTGCTTTATTGCCTCAACTCCACTTCTCCAGTCCCCACCCTGTTGCTTAAATTTCTATCTCAAGGATCAAAACAACCATCAATATCACAGGAGTATGCAGTAAACTAACTCCAGGCTTTAAAATGGCCCCCTCAGAAATCTCTGGTTGTGTTGCAGTCATAACAGTATGTTGATTATTTTTCACCATTTATGACTGGCAAATCAACATAGAGGGACACATCAAATTCATTCAATACTTATATGCATGGAAACAATATTTGCTGCATTAAAGGACTCCACTTTGTTATAAATAATGACCAATGTGTCAACAACAAGGAAATGGGAAAATGCTTACTGAGGTTTACTGAAGTTCAACCCAACACTCAGCAAAGTGGAAAACACATAAATAAAAGTCTAACTTAAAATACTCAACTGGCTCTATCTTGTGGAAAATGAGAATTACATTCTGTGACTCAATCCAAAGGAGGGAGCTTGGTTTGCCTTCTCTTCCGCACCTTTTGTTTCCTTTTAAATCACATCAGTCTAAGTTTCAACCCTGAGCCGAACAAAGAAGACGACAATTAATTGAAGGCCTTTTATTAATCATGTTCAATTTCATATCAGTCTCCAGGGAGAGAGATGTTACGATCTCAATGTTTTGTCTCATTACGTTTTCCTTCCATATCTATTCAGCGCATTGGTTAATGTTTATTTATATACCTTGATATGGTCGACAATGGAGGTAATGTGAAGATGAGAATGCATGCTTGAGTGGAGGGATTTGCAAAGCAGGACCTGTCAATTTTGATTAGCGCTGCAGCAGTGAAGGCACCAACAGACAAAGAGAGAGAGGAAACTCAGGGGACTCTGTTTCTTTAACTCCCTAAACCCCCTTTGGAAGAAGTCCTTTGAAACATGGTGATGCAGGATTTATTTATTTATTTTGATGTGTGTTTGTGGATATGTGTGTGATTCAATTCGTCATGGTTTATACTTTTCACAAAATAGTCTAAAAAAAAAAGTAACAAATGCTAACCTAAAACCAGTACTGAGCCAGTGAGAGTGTCCTTCTGTGATTACTGTGTGTAGTACCCAAAAAAAAAGCCCTCCAGTGAAAAACAAATGTCCAATTTCCTTCCCAGTTACATTTCTATTACACTTTCTAATAACCTTGAAATATTTTTTTGGTACAAAGATGCAATTATGTGGAAAATATATGGTGCGTTTTTACTGCAAGCTAGGAAACTTAGAACAAGAAATGGTCAGAACTAATGCAGCCGGATCCCCTGCCCCTTCAAGTATACCTATTAAGCTTGATGAATTGAAACTGGAATGACTGGAATCCCTGCAGTGAACGTGTAAATAAGCTTATCGCCAAGGGACAACAACAGAATGGGTTGGAGATTTATTGACAAGTCCAGGAGTGGGGGAACATTTTTGGAAACTAATTTTTAACCTTATGTTTTACAGGCGACTTTACCATACACAGTATGCTGGTGTATGGTATGTTTGAGTGTCTATTAATGAAAGGCAGGAATCTAAACGAAAATGTAATGTAATATTAAGTATTATTAGCCAAAACTGACTGCACTCATGTTATCCAGTTTACTGTGGTGCAACAGTAATTTATTGTTGAAAAAGGTATGTACTTTTTCATAGCACATTCTTTGAAATAATTAATCAATAAAACCTGGAAGAGAGTCAAAGCCCATTTTTTCTTAAATTAATCCCCTGGAGACAATGTTGTGACTGGCAGATTGTTGGATAGCATCACTTACTCTTGCTTAATGAACTGTGAGATGGTGATCAGTGCCCAGTTGCATAAAATATCATTTTACATACCTTGAGTCTCTGTCTTAAGTGTTTTGTTTTCTTCTCCTCAGGGATTCTTTTATGGGTGTCGCATACAGTTACACAAATATAATCCCTTGCCAGGAGTTTTTCTTTTTTTTACACATTATGTTTCATGATAATTCGGGCCGTAATACTGCAGCTTGTTACTATGGGAACTGCTTGAGATCCAAAAGATTGTCAGCCACTTAATAAATATCCCAATTATTTTAGAACAGCTTAATAACTCATATTTAACATGTGCACGACTTGTTCGACTGATCAGCAGAAGAAGATTCCAGTCCATTGCAGCTTTAGTTAATCAATTACATTTACAAAGACATTTAATTGGGGATATTAGATCACTCTTTTGTACAGGCAATTCTACATTTAACTCAGGTAATGAGTTTGTGGACCTCTGCCACCAGCTGTTGGTCTCAAGTCTACAAAAGAGTTTCGTAAGACTTCCCAAGGTAATCCGACTTAGTTAAAATGCTGGGGACTTTGATTATGAAGAACAAAAAGGGAAAGGGACAGGTGGGGGGGCAGCATTGTTGCATGGTTCCCCTTCAATTAGATTTAGCTGTAATTGAACCCCTGGGGAAGCACTGATCATCACAATAAAGTGCAGCATTACCTCAAACCGGATTTAGTGGCAACATGATCCTCCACTGCTCTAGGTGAGACATTTAATTAAGTCCCATTGCTTTTGCAGAGCAGCCATATAACTGAATTAACAGTGAAGAGACCCACCAGGCATGAGTTCTCTCACTTCATTCAGTGTCCTCATATACAGTACTATCTTACTCTACCAAGCAATAACAACAATAGGATTTTTAAGCATGCATGTGTGTGTGAGAGAAAAGGGCAAAATACAACAACACAAACTTTTAATACAGTGTAATAAAAATGATTACTCACAGTACATATGAGGTACTCTTACGCCTTAGCAACAATCTCCAACTGTGATTGTCACATTTGACACCTAGTCGAGTGAGTCTGCACCTTTTCTCCAATGTCTAGCCATATTGAAGTTTACTGAGTTTTACTCTTGCAGTAATGAAGGGAAGCTTTGGTTGGGGTTGGTGGCATTGGTGGTTCTGTGTGTGTTTGTTGGTGGGGTGCAAATCAGGGTATGCCTGAGAACACTGCAAGCCTCCGTCTCCTCATTACTGCCAGACAAATAAATGCTGCACATCTCCCTGGAACATTGGCCATGAAGAAGGACCCCAGGACTTCAGCCTGCAGGAGACTCACTCTGAGCTGGGCATTTACAGCTAAACACTGACTCACCAAACACACAAACACACACACACACACAAACTTTGTCACTAAGGAGAGGAGAGAGAAATCAGCAAATGTGAGAGCTGGAGATGGGCAATGGCAGCACAACTATATATAAATTTTGGCACAGACATAAAGTTATAAGGAACATCATTTTCCTTACTTAATTTCTTCTTTCTAAATAAGTGTAGACTGCAGTGCAGCCTCACTGTAGTTACAACAGTTATGCAGTAATACAATGGTCATAATGGTCTCTTCATCACATCAAGGTTACACATCATCAAGGCATTATTGTTCCAATGGGAAATTAGTTTTGCATTCAGATTGATACAAAAAAGCTTCATAAGTAGAGTACACCTTTTCTCATGGAAATGTCAATTATGATTTAAAATGTTTGAAAAGTTGAATTAGCAGCTTTTGACTGCAGAGTCTTTTTGGTGTGCCACCTTTGCCCCTCTAACAGCTTTACATGTAAGTGCTGTCTCTTAAAATCTGATTTCTTTTTTATGCTCTCCATTTATAGCTTTTGTCCAAGTTTCTGGTTGTAGAATAAGGCAACTTGGACATTTCCAGAATCCATAATAAACACAAATAGAAAATAGCAATCATGCAAACACTTTTATCTGCTGCCCCTTGGTGTGTGGCAGCTTCATATCCTCCAACCAGGGATATTTTGTTTCTCTTTCACTCCATGTGTGATGTCAGCATATCTAGATTACGAAAAAAGAATTGCATTGATTCATATTTTACCAAAGTCAAATGATTAAACTGCTCAATTCTCAGACAAGCCTTCTTCTCTGTTTATATATCCTTCCTTTTATTTTTGACTGGCTAAAAAAATGACATTTCAGTGTGCCACTAGACAACATCTGTCATAGTAGCCCCCAGGCTTACTCTGACTGAGTCTGTAGGGTCAATAGATCTAAACTGACCCAAATCTCACAGGGCGGCCCAGGCATACTGCAGCAAGGCGAAGATTGGGGCAAGACCGGAATTAGATTATTTTCTTCTATTTCAGGCAAGGGCACGGCCTCTTGCTCACTAGCCTGTCACACATAGATAGACAGATGAGACATGAGAAGTTAATGCCAGTAGAAGCAGACACAGAGTTAGGGTGCATGGGCCTACATACATTTTCACCCAACAATATTTTCCCTTTGCCTCATTTAACATCACAAGATACCCATTCAAAGCCATTTCCATCAAGACACTTTCACTGGCCCAGTAATCTCCAAAAAGAAGCCTGTGCAAGGCCAGCTGGGGAGAGGCTTTGTGGCCGCTGAGTCTCCTTTTCAATCCCCTCTTAGGGCAGCCAAAGCTCCAGAGATCCCCTAACCAGTGGGCAGATCTGGCCAGTCCCATCCAAACAGGACCTATCGTGCCCCACACCGGATTACCTGCTGAGTCCCATAAGCACCAAATGTCTCCTCTCTAAAGATTTAACAAGACCCAAGGGGAAAACATCTAATTTGTTGGCTGTGTATTCAGTGGAGTTTCCTCTGGCTAATCTCCGGTCAGCACTACTGGGTCTATAGCTAATCTAGATGTCCACTGAGTTTGGATTTAGATCTGGTCCCGAGCCAGTCCTTGAGGTGTATGCATGTGCCAGATGGTCATACCCTTTGAAAAAAAGAGAAGGAAAATAGAAATGATACAATGAAGGTTGATATTGGTATTCTGTGTTGTTTAGGTTATAGGAATGGCCTATAAATTACCTATCAGGCTGACATTTAGCTTCAGAGTGTAGAGGATACGCAGGGGAAAAAAGAGCCTGTGTTACTCTTACATAGCTCTCTCCTGACATGTTTCCTACAGCCCACTAAACCAAAGGAAACACATGAGAAACAAAGGATTCTTGTTCAAAGCTATACTGATTGATTTTTGGCCACTAGAGGGCAGGAGAACAGCCGAACAAGCTGACAGAAGTTGTTTTAGCTAACGTGGGGGCAAACATGCCTGCTTACTCATTTAGACAACACGGAGAAACATATCCCATTGGACTGTTTTTGTTTTGGCCTCCTGATCTGTAAATCCAATATTCCCTGTTCTTTGAGCTCTGGTTTAGTCACCACCATCTAAAGAAAAATATATGGCTTTTTAGCTGCTATATGTTCAACTTTAGCAGCTTGTCACCAAATTTACTGCCTGCCATTTGGTGCTGGGCGGGTAGCATATAGTGGTTTATCTGACATTATTTGCTAAAAGAACAGGATTGATAGGAATGTTGAGACTAAACCGTGGGTGTCGTAAAACCATTGAGCTAAATGAGGCTAAATTGTTACTGAATAATTGATCTTAACAAGCAAAACCCTTTGACGTTACACACACAGTAGTCATTCAATGGCAATACGATGGGGATTTAAGCATTCTCACTGAAATAATCCACACACGCTTGCAATGTTTTAAGGAAATGTCACAGTGGATGCTATCACCTTATAAAGTATTCTCTATGACATAATGTCAGCCCAAGCAGGTCTTATAATGACAATCAAATGGTTCCCTGTCATCCTGAGTTCCAGCATTTGAAGTAGGAACTACATGTTATTACCCTTATTGACATTCACAGCATACATTCTACAGTTTCAAGAAAGACTGGGGCAATTGCCCTTGAGTATAACATTTGAATAAAATTTATATAACTTGCTGCTATTAAGATATCTTCCCACTGGATATATGAGATGTTATCTACAATACTGGTCAGAAGTTTGGACACACTTTCTCATTCAAGTTAATGGGAAGGTGTGTCCAAACCTTTGACTGTATCTGTAATAGATGTGTTATTTATGATCGGTCATGCTTTAAAGTCGGACCATAAACAAGTGACTGAACACAGGAAACAAAAGCGCAAAGGAGATCTCTAGATGCCCTCTGCATTACTGTGGAATTTAAAGGCCGGATTAATCACATAATAACACCCCATAGAATTATATCTCCCTCATTATTACAGACAGTTAAAGCTAGAGGAAGATTTTCAAGAAAATGACAATACCTCAGTCCTCACTGCAAACAATGTTGTATTTGAATGGGAAGTTTTCACAAAACATTAAATCTGGATAATAGACTGGTGGTGTAATATCTGCACTGTACAGTGTGGTCATGTGTGGTGCAGAAATGTGCAAACACTAATCACAAGGTACATTGATTGTTATGTTGTGTGTGCCATTTTCATCTCCTAAGATGTAAGAAATAATTGGAATTTCCTCTCAGTTGTCATGCTAATAGCTTGCCTGGAGGTTAAAATCTCAAAAAGGGAGAGGAAAAAGGCCGGAAAGCATGATCAAGACCCATACCGTAATTAATTGAAAATATTGTCATGAGATTTTTTGTGGGATTCATGTGTATGTGTGAATGTTATGGAGGGGATAAGAACAATTTTGTACACACATATTAGTATTTAATAATTTAAATTATTCAATTTGTGTGCACTAATACTGCGGGTGCTGCTTCTGAGTAGCCATAACAACCTGTACCGGAGGTTATGATATCGTAACCCTAACTCTATAAGCACAGGTGAAGCACCTCCACTGGACTCTATGGGTAATACTCTCGTCCAATCACACACGCACAATCGCCCACTGAAATTTGCATGTACATAGCTGGCTAATCAGGTCACGCCTACTGATTACGTGTGTCCTGCACACTATATAAGCACGCCGTTGGAGTTTCCTGTGTTTCAGCACCACCTCGACATGAAAACAAGCATCTTTTGGGTCTATGATAATTAACCAGTCACCTGGTTGAACCAGTTCCAGCAATCTCCTAATGGTTTGCATGGGGAATGTCTTTCTAGCAATGCACTGGTTCAGAATGCCGAGATCCAAAATGGGTCTGAAACTTCCCATCTTCTTGGGAACCAGGAAGTACGTAGAGTAAAACCCCTTCTGTCTGTTGTGAGTGGGAACAGTCAAGACAGCCTGTTTCAATAACAGGTCCTGGATAGAGAAAATTTATGTCCTCTTAGGAGGATAGATTTATCTCCTTGATGCCCAAGACTCAGTGTTTTGTCCATCCACTCCTATAACACGCAGGTTTGATGCCATTCCTGGTAAAACTGCATCAGAGGACGGGCAGTCAGCTAGGGGGCAGCAACCAGGAAGCTGTGATATTCCAATTTGGCCCACCAAACCTTCTATAAATGGAAGACTGGCCCATGGGCGGCTGGTTTTGAAAGGGCTGGGCTGACTGAGCAGTCTATGAACGCATCACCGTCAGCTGCCTAAACATAGTGTCAGATTTTGTGTTAGTGTGTCTGTCACCCTCCGTATTTCCCACAGAAATAACCAGAGGGGAGTGGAGCAGACTCACTGTCTCTTCTCCCTGGTCCGTGAGCAGGCTGGGGCATAACTGTCAAAGGAGGAAGTAAAACAGGTCCCAAGCAGCCACAATATTTTCTCAAAATAGTCCAACGTGTCTCTGTCCTTGATCGTTCAGGTCAAGGTTTTGGAGATGGGTTTGTCTTTGCTTAAATGTCTTGGCTGGTAACAGAGAACTGCTCATTCAAAAATGTTTTTGTTCGTGCTACTAGGTTTAAGCTCCATCAATAGTGGCACTGTATTCATCTAGTTGGCCTTGGTCCCACATGGTTTTTGGTCTGCCCTTTACCTCTTCTTATGCCAACTATAATCTTGTCTTCTCATTAATCTTAAAGATGCTTCCTCCAATACCAAGGTTGTGGACGTCTGAGGCTGGACAAGATGGTGAAACTCGTGGTATAGGTAGTCTTTCTGTGTCAGACATTGGTGGGAGGCGTACTTTGTTTATGGTATTGTGTACATTTTAACCGTTTGGCTAAAAGGGACTAAGAACTCATTGGCTCACTGTGGAATACCAGTTTTAACTGTATTAACCTTGTTTGTTCTAGTTAATTTATTTTTTAGTTATGTACAATAAATCTATTTTTAGTTACAACTCATGTGTTTTCTCCTCTCCTATGTCCAGCCCTGAGTCGGGTTGTGACAAAGGGCTTTGATGTTTTCATAGTCAAATAATTTGATGATATTTTATTCATTCAGTGTTATTAGAACTTCTGCTCCATTTCATGTGACTACCAACATTAACCAGGCCTACAGTCTGCAGTAAAATTACAGCAGTACAGAATTTAGATATGTTTTGCGGCCGAATTGGTCAGTATCAAGAAAATATAACTCGTGCCACAAGTTCCCCATGATATTTTTGAAAGTGTCCGATAGTATTTTGTATACTATCTGTGTTGATCTGTTGTTGCAAGAAGATCTGGACATGATTCTGCTAATACATGATATTTTGTAGCCCTGTGTGAAATAAAATGCTAAAATGCTACTGTGTTTGTTTCTTAGGTGGAAGCTTTATCCATACATTTTTGTGAGACATTTAAACCCTTTATTCCAAAAATTATTTCAATGTATTTTTAATTTTGAAAATGAGTCACAACATGACAGGACAATGGACTAATGTGATTTGTTTCTTTCAATTCATTTTTTTTGTTATTTCTTTAAAAGCACGCTATGATAATCTTACCCCCAAACTAAATCTTCACTTCTGTACATATTGTAAACAACGGTTGCCAGGGATACACTGAAGCATAAGATAATGTAAGTGCAAGATAAACGTTATAATGTGATCAAATGAGATGCTACATTCACTTATCGTAACACTTACCCCTTGGCTGCCCACTCACACAGCCCCTATGGACATTGTCAGTGTCTCTGTCACCAGTTGTATGCCCCCTAAATGTGTGTGCCTACGTTCACTCATGCACACACACACACACACACACACACACACACATTATGGATGGCAGGGAAAATGCGGAGAGAGTCATCCTGTCCGCCATCACTGCAGGGCTTCTGGAAGAGTGGACACCAATTACAGCCAACCAGACCGAGCCAAACACTGCTTCAGTCCACCAGCCACCCCTCCATCCGGCGGCCGCAACCCCCGACACCCCTTTCTCTCTGCCTGGCTCCGTTGCGTTCCCTTTGGTCATAGCTGTACGATGGCCAGTCATGTGTTACAAATGAGATAAACTGCAGCGGTTGGGTGATGTGCGTGTGGGTGGATGTGAGTGGGTAGCCATGGCAGCCAACAGCCAGGGCACGAAAGAGAGGGAAGCAAGGTTGTGGGTGTGAGAGGAAAATGGGTACAATTTTTGGCATGTATGAGAGTGTCTGTTTGCTTTTACCTACATACAGTGTGTGCATTTTGGTTTGTGGAAGTAGACATTTGACAGAAAATATGACTGCAGAGTAAACACCGGGTACACTAAACCTACCTACGCAGGGAAAGAAAGCAAAGCAAAACCGTGAGCCTCTAGTACCTTAAGTGCTCATCAGCCGCGTTTGTTTATCCACAAGGTTTCATTTATTCCCGTGGTCCGGGTGCACTTGGCAGGTGGAGGGGGTGAAAATGACTCGTGCTGGTGCGCGGTGCTGTGCAGCACTGCCAGTCCCTGCCTTGGAAGCACATGGCGGATCGGCAGGCGCACTGGGCCACCACATTGACCTGGCACTGACTGACACATGTCGGGAGAGGGAGGTGTGAGGAAGAGGGGAGGAGGGGTCACCGAGTCGCTCGTCTCTGTCATCTAACGCTCCCTGTGGCCCCCCCGCCGGTCGGACAGGAAACATCTGCTACAACGCCCCCTCCCAACCCGAACCCCGCACTACCCCCTGAGGGCATGGCCAGCTTGAATGGCTGCCACTGCCGCACACAGTACAGCCTGTACAAACCTGGAGAACAAACTGAAAACAAACAGTACCGACCCCAGCACTGTTGCTCCCCTCTGGGCAACCCATCCTGTGACAAACAAGCTAAACTACCATTAACCACACCTGACCATTCAAATGATTGATGTGCAAACAAATACAAATCATGTCTGATGTGTACATCTGTTAAAAATCATGTTCATGACTCCAGACAGGGGCTGCAAGCTAGGGTAAACTTGAAACGCCAAATGGAGTCGCTCAAGCAAACGAGCTGCTTGATGAGATTTTGATCTGAATCCATTTGGATCTTTCATCATTTTGTTGTGATTAAAAATCCTCCCCAAACACCTTCCCAGATTCATGCCGAGACTCCATCAAACAATTGGACTGGAATGGAGTGCCTGATGTTGGAATAGGGTCGACTGGGAGGATTGATCTGCTTCGCAGTGATGACAGCTTGCTCATTTCTAGAAAGTGATTCAACTATGGATGCAGGGCTCTAATTAAGCCATCCATCAAGTTGCAGCCGATATTCTGCAGGGAAGTTGAGGCTAAAAAGGACCGATTGAGGCAAAAATCCTCATCCCCATGCATGCTGTTTATGTCAGACAGCACTGTGCGGAGATTAAACCACAACAGAAAATCTTATGTTTTGCATTCACAGCAGTAAAGGTGCTGATTGGTTTTCCATTAGCCATCTGAAATTTATGTTTATATGCAGTTTGTACCTAATTCTGTCCTTATACCAGCTGCATACACATTTACATTTAAACCTGGCATTTTGCTGACACTGTTATCTTGCTGTGAGTGGGCAGGTAGGGGTTTAGCATCTCACTCAGTAACCATTTGACAAGCCAAATAGGCCCTCGGTGGCTATACACTTTAGGTTGTGAGGATCAAGCCTGGATTGTAGGTTAAGATGAGCACTCCAAAGCTTTAAAGAGCGCACAGGCATACGAACAAGCGGTGCATGAGGACAAAGTTTATTAGAAGCATTGATTTAATGATTTCCTGTGAACTGCTTGTCTCTCTTTTTGCTTGTTTTTAAATGAGAAAGTATAGTGTTATGCACATACTTGATGTGCCATGCACTGAAAAAGTATGCAACCAGAATAAGATGAGTAATTCCAAGAGAGAGCATGCTATACAAGTAGTCAGTATGTATCAACATTTGTGTCTCTATGCTACAAAATTCATTGTGATTCATAACGCAAACACTGACCGATGGGAGACCACACAACGAAATTCTTGCCTTTATTAGCATGAGAGCTTTCCTTACACCACATCTATTACCATTTAGGTCCTCTACTGCTCGCCCCCTCTCTCCTCATCTAAACCCGTTTTATATTTATGATGCTGATGATGACTTTTAGCCGTAATCTGTTATACTTCCCACAGTTTATGACTATGTATTTTGCTGATGTAGGTGTCTGACAATTTATGATGGGGCACAAACGACGCTTGAAAAAGACGGCAACACACTGAGTCGATGCTCCCATTACGTCTTCATGAGATAGGATTAAATGATATTAATGCAAACAGCTTTGTCGGTGCTGCATGGCTGAATGGTCATAGGGAATACATGAAGCTGCTGAAGTGATTGCAAATAGAAAATGTACTAATCTGTAGCACTAACGGCTTAATACTTATATTTACTAACAATTGAATAGTTATAGAAGAAATGCACTTTCAGTAAATCAATTATTTAAAAGACCTCTGTCTGACACAAAATATAACTTTTGCTACAGGGTATGTGCTTGACTGACCAGTGTGATGGCTCTTGTTCTACCCTCAACCTCTTGATCAGACAACAAACCAGATGCTAGCCTTAGGCAAAGCTCACTGATGTCCAACGTTTTATTGAGATGGCTGCCGATGCAGAGATATATAATCGGAAGGTTTGACATTGAAGGTAGCAGAAGAGCATTGTGTTCACAAAGTACAGAAAACTCAAGGTGGATAAAAACAGTGAACCTCCTCAATTTTCTTCTCACCTCATCTGGAAAGACTAAAATTCAAAACAGAGAGAATGAAAACAGGGATCATGATTTGCATCTTAACTCGGTTCCCATTTAGCTGTGAAGTAGTGAGCCAAATCAGCCTTTATCCTAATTGGTAAATGACAAATTAGACTTTGCCAATACTTAATTGAAATGCTGGGCTAAATGCACCCACGCTGTTGCTGCCGTGCTGTTGTGAGAGTAATTACCAAACTAGTCCACAAATGTACAGAGGGGGTAAGAATTATCATTTGTCTTCATTGCTGGAGTTGTGGGGATATTGCTCTTCGGGTCAAATTAATTCATACTGGCTATCCATGTGGTTAAAGGGTGGATTGTTACACTTGAATACTGATGAAAACCACAGTTTAAATTTTATTTCATTCAACCAATGTTCAAACAAGTCATTTTTTCACCAATTATGTAACCAGGACTTACAGTGACTAAGAAGAAAAGATTTAGATTTATTTTTATTTATTTATTTTAAAAAGGGCGGGGAGATAAAGCTGAAAAATTGCAGTATTATATCAATTTGTATGGTGGAGATGTTTCATAGTCTGTCCACCAGTTTATCAAGGTCCACCTATCTTGATGCCAGTGTGGTGCAATTTCATCATTTCTGTAAATAACGTATTTACTTGAGAGGCCTGAAATTTCTACCTGAGCCTGACATGGTTCTGGCTGCTAAATATTCACCCTGAAGCCAATATTTTAACATCAAAACATTTTCTCAGCCTCATACACACATGCACTGGTCTAGTCTGCTGGTATTAGTCTGTAGCATCTACTCTGTATTTTCCATTACATTAAGTACCAACCTCAACACGTCCATTCTCACACACATAATTTCTTTTTCATTCCCTCAACGCCTGAATATACCTTTACGGTCTGTGACATTGTTACAAAAGTTCCAAATTAAATTGAAATAGTCTTGGGTACTCATAGATTATAGATGGTCTGAACTTTAAAAAAAACATTTGTCTTTTATTTCTCTTTGTACTTCGAAGTTCTAGAACATATAATAAATCTCAAGATGATAAAACTTGGCATACTAATCTTGGTCTATCTCCATCTTCCACTTGAGAACTAAAAGGGTTTTGAGCCATAGGTAATGTTCCTTTCTATCTCCCCTGTTCATCCCTAACCTTTTGTGTTTCTCAGGGATAGCTATTGTCTGGAATATGCACAGGCCATTCCAGGACAAAAGAAGCAGCCTATAAGTGCAGCCCCTGCAGTACTTGAACTCAAAAAATATTGCAAAGTGGAAATCAGTTTTTCACAGTCTTGAGGACATATAATAATTGTTTAAGCTTTCTTGTTATTATTTTTAATTTTTTTTGCTGCCTTCCTTGTTCTGGTTCAAGGTAGATACAAGGTTTGTATTTTATTGTTACTGACCGACTTCAAACCCCTGTATTTTACTATAAAGCTTAATGTTCACATCCTCTCACTGCTGATTCCCATTTAGCTTATTACTAATGTTTAAATGTAGTGGTTGTGAGAGTTTACACGGCCTCATCTTGTTTGGAAAGCATCTACTAACTATCTTGGGAGAGCATGATGCATCATTTTTGAAGTATTTCAAGTTAAACTTTGTATCATGGAGAGGTTCTGTATATAAAATTTTTATAAGAGATGTTCTAGATGAAATTCTAACCATTTAACCCTTTTTCAACATGGAACTTGTTAGTAGGGGTTAAGGGCTACAAAAAACAATTTGACCTGACTTATCCAAACGTCAACTTGTCAGGATTAGCCATTGTCCTATATCCCAGCATCAACATGCATTAACACTACAGAAATGCATCAATTTTACAACAAGTATTACCTGTTCAATGAGAGAATACACTGTTTGTATTTTCCCCCAGAAAAACACACAAGTTTTTTTCTTATCTGACACCCATATTGGCATGACAACATTTGTCAATGCCTGATATCATGTGTTCTGATCTGACAGCTATGGTCAAGGTATGGTTAGGTTTCAGCATTAAAATGACTTGGTTAGGGAAGAATCATGATTGGGATTGAAATTATTAGTTGGTGAAGGTAATGGAACAATCGTGGTTGAAACCAACATTGACGGCCAATAGGAAATGTAAAGCAAATAGACCTTTTGTTGACCTATCCAACCAGCTTGACCCCTTGTCTGGGGAACACTATTTCCTCCTTTACTCCCCAGAGACCGGAGTCATAATATCTCCGCCACCTAAAGGCCTTTACTTGAGCAGTTACATATGTTGTTGTTAGGTATTTGATAATCAATCGACACACTTGATGCCAATGGGATGCTCCTTGATGTAGCTCCATTATGTGTTGCATTTAAGAGTTACAAGAATTACACCTATAACATACAAAAGGTTCTTCCAAGAGGACAAAGTAAAAAAAAACTGCATTCTGCTTTGAACTTACGTTTTTAAGACAATGCTGATAGAGAAAGTGGAGAATGAATATGGTGGAGTGTCTTATTATAATTTCAGCTTCACTTATAGCACAGATGATGTAGGCTTTATATTAAGGAGTTTGTTATTGTTGGAGAGTACTTGAAGCCAAAGAGTGCTTCATGTAATTACTTGAGACACCAACAATAAAGGCCTCAGTATGCTTCAAACAAAGTGCTTGTGGAATGGTCGAACAGTGCCTGAAACCCCCTGACCCAACACCTCGTTGGAATTTGGTAGGCTGTGTCCAACAATTTGATTATAATTTTGCAAAACTGACAATCCAACAAGCACACCCACTTCATGCAGTGATTAGACGGGTGTGTGAGAAAGTAAGTGTGGCTTGAAATTTTCTCTAAACTTTCTTTTTTCATTATTCACACAGTTACTTTGTCACTTTTCGTATGTCAAACTACTTCAAGCAGAGACTGTGTGAAGAGATATATCGACAACACAATGTTTGAACTTATTCATTTCAAGCACAGCCCTGTCTTAACTTTCCCCTCTAGTGCCATTCTTTCATCTCTCCATATATCCATCCATCTGGGTGTGGGTGACTATTCATCAGAAGGTCATCCCTCTCCAATTGGTGAATTTTACTAACATGTGGACTTCACATAAATGTACTCTACATAAGCAGCCAGAACGCAAATGTACTTAAACACATAAACAGACGGGCTTAACCACACATCCAACTGCTCATGTTCACTTGTGTCATTGCAGTCGCACTGTCAAAGCAGACCATCTGATGTTTTCTCAGCCTCCCATGCAGGAGGCACACACCAAAGGTTTTACCTCTTCATTTCGTCCTAGTGCCACTGCAGGTGTTTCTGTTGGTATGCCAACGATCTGGCCCACTTGGCCGCACAAATTGAGGAAGCACAAGAAAAGCACACAGTGAAATTATCCTCTTTCATTAATGTCTCCATGTTATTTCAATTTCCTCCTGTAAAGAGGTTATATAGGAATAATTATTGGGGCAAATAGTCCTGCCGATCTACGAGGAAATAATTGGCTTTTAGCTGCAGAAAGAGATTTCCTTGGCTGCCTGAACACAGAGACAGCTCTGGAGTTGCTTGGCGTGCTTACAGCATTAGCAGGGGACCGGCAGTGTGCAGAGGCCCCAATGACAGGGAGAAATAATTATGAACGGAAGCAATGTTCAAGCCAAGAAGCCAATTTGTAAATGTCTCTTGGTTGCTGCTGCTGCTGTTGGTGTGTGTGTCTATGTGCTCTCACGAGTGTTTGTTTATATCTAAGTGCATTTTTTTGTGGTTGTGTGTGTGAGTATGTCCATGTGGGTGTGTTTATTAGTGACCGCTGTTCAGGCAGATGCTGTGATGACTCTCCACTCGTCACCCCTTTCTATGACCTTCAGTCGATGAGCCTGTGCCTTATATACTGTAAACACTGAAGATGCTATGCTGAATTGGACAAACATTGCACAGCAAACATTTACTTGAAAAAAACAAAACAAAACAAAACAACAAAAAAAAAAAACAGTTTCTAAATGAAGACAATCTGAAATGAAATCCTCTGTGGGTGGTATGCTATATTCTATAGGCTTTGTAATGCATAGCAATTACCACAGGGTCTGCATTTTAGATGAAGAATAAATACATTTTGAACAAGCAATCAAGCATCTTAGGATGAACCCTGCAGCAGTAAGAGAACTAATAAATAAGAGTTATATTTATAATAGCATTTGTTTTTTGGCTTTTTGCGTACCTTCACTAGCATCTGCTAAGGTTTTCAAAATGCTCCCCAAAAACAACTCCAGGATGCCCAGGAAATACTCACTCACCCTCTAGGTCCCCTTTCACACAAAGTCACCTCTCTCTCTCTCTTTCTCTCTCCATCTCTGTCTCTCTCTCTCTCTCAGCCTCAGGGCTCGCCTTGCCAGACATGGAGGTGTCACCTGGTATGGCAGACGGTGTCCCCCTGTCCCCACACCTGTCATATCTGCCACAGTGTCCTCTCACTCTAGTAATCAGCACTATCAGGGGGCCTCTTCTATAACAAGAAGCCTGCATGGAGGCAAGTAGCCCCCCCCCCCCCCCCCCCCCCCCCCCCCATACCGGCTTGGCAAGTGATCAAAAATGTTGATATCACCTCCCCGGGTACAGAGTCTCTTTTAAAACAACAACAAAAAAAAGGTTTTTCTTGTCATCTAGTTGTACTTGAAATTCGTTGACTTTACACTGCGTTGGTTCGACAGAGTTGAGTCGCTGGAAGGATCTGCTAAAAATAAGGCAGATTTTATGGTGGAAGGGGATTGGGGGTTTCGGGGGTGGAGAGGTAGGTTGGGGAGAAAATGAATATGTATGTGCATATTTATCCGGAAAATGATTACTTGCTGGAGCATTCATTAATCGTATTTCATAATTCATTCTGTGCATATTCTCCTTTTTATTGAATTTAAACAAACCCATTAACGGGGATTAACTTCCCTGAATGAGACTTTGGTTCTCTTCCCAATTGCTTCCAAAAAGGGCCCCTTGTTCCGTCAAGTGGAATTACTTGCGAGTGTCTGCAATCTCCTCGGAAAAGAATTATAGAACACAAGGGTGTGCTACACCGTCCCTCCTTCCCCATTTTTGCCACTCTCCCTCAAGTCAATTTATAATCACTTTTCAAAGGATATACCCCCTCATTGTTCCTTTCTTTTTTTTTTTGCAGATGGGTGTGTGGAAATTTTTTGGTAATGAGAACATCATTGCATGTTGTTTTTAATAACTGGTCATTTGTGTTTGACCATCATCACCATCTATCCCATGGTTGTTGTCAAATTATTTTCTATGTCTTTGTTGCTGCTTATTACATGGAACTAATTATAGCCTGAAGAGAATTGCTTTTCTGGACCCTGACCTATTCCTTCTACTTAAGGCCATGGAGAGGATAAAAAAAAAATGGGTGAGAAATGAATGAAAGAGCTAAAGGAGAGTATAGGGAGCTTTGTAGCTGATTAACCATAAGGCATATATTAATGATAATAGGATGAGAGGATGTGAGTAGAGCCATGAGCAAGAAATGCACTCTTTTTTTTTTTTTTTTGCTGTACACTCAAGTTTCTGTTCATCACTGCTCTTTTTCCTCTTAAGAATTAAGGCGAGCCAACAAAGAGTGCCATCAAGTCTGGGTAGAGGATGTAACTACCTTGGGGGCAACACAGAAAGATTGCATTGTATCCCACTGTGTAATGCTGCCCCAGATCTGTAATTACAGCGCACATTGCTTATTACATCGTATAGGTCAATTCATTTGCATTTTCAGTTCCATTCAAAATATATTCTTCTTTTAGATAATAATGTGCATCTATTATAGTTTTGTTTGTATGGTGTGGTAATGTCTTTAGGTTAGAATATATGAATTTCTTGCAAATATGTGAATGCTCATTTTGCATGCTTCAGTAGTTCGATGAATGATCATAAATAAGGTAAAAACAAAAGCTTCAAAACTGAAGATATAACTGTTAGACTGAAAAACAAGATGCTTTTCTTCTGTTTCCACCGAGTAAGGAAAAGTCACCTATAGGAATTGAAGTATTTATAAATTTTGTATTCTTTAGCTGAGCTCAATGGATGTCTAAATGACAATTGCCACCCAAGTAGGGGATGTGTCGCCCAATGGTAAACATGGCCGCCAGCATTATTGCTCAGGGTGATGGGTCTCCCAAGCAGGTGCGCCTCTAGTCACAAAGCTCAAATGAGCACACCAATAAAGCCGCTCTGTGGCCGTACCAACCCAGAGAAACCCCACTCAGGTGCTTACTCACATGTGCGAAAGCACGCTCATTGTAAATAAGTACACGCATACATAAACACACACATGCAGAACATGCAGTCATGGCTTTAGCTTCAAAGTGTTTACCGATTGTGTACCAGATGAGATTTGCTTGCCCTGTTGGCACAGCTTGAGAACAACATGTAAACGATGCCAGCCAAGCCAATTAGCTTTGATTCAGACATGAGACAGGAGGCCAAATATCAAACAGGATGGCTGGGCATTGCTGTGACAATTTCCAACATGGGTGTATCAAATGTTGTCCCAACTAAAAACAAGACAAACAAAAAGAAAAACATTTCACTGGCTATGTGGTGGAGAGAGAATGTTAGCTTGGCAGACAGGTAAAAAAAATGAGAAAATAAAGAGAAAAATATCTCTCTCGTGGTACAGAAGGGGTTTCTCTGCACCCATTTCTTCGTCACTCACTTCTGTACCTCCCTCCTCGCTCTTTCCATTCCCCCCAGAGCCCTTTGGTGAAAAAATGCCAAATGATCACGCTTCTGTGAGCACCATCTGGCAGCTCGTGCACTTATAGCACCCATCACATCTCTCACTTTCCTGCCAACCTACTACACTACAGTAGTACACTTAACCCTTTGTTCTACAGTCATCAGCAGCCACTCACAGTGGATCCTTTCTTCATTTGACCATGAAAACTTCAACCAAAGTTAATGTCCAGTGGAAATGGGTGACTAAATGAAATTGACAGGCATGTGAACATGTCTCAAATGTAAATGCACATGATGCATGTGACCGTGTGATACGGCCATATCAATTAAGACATGTTTGGTGCCAGATTAATGATGCTATCTTTAGCCTGCAACTTTAATTAGCTACAGAGATTTCACATAATATCTTCATTAATGTGCTAATTTTGAGACTCAGTACTGAAAATGGGAAAAAGTTGGAAAACCAGTAAGACAATCAATGGCGTACATGATGACACGAAAGCAGAAATATTCAGGAAACATCCAGTAGACTCAGCACGGAGGAAAGAAATTCAAATTATTTGGACAGTCTGAGTACAAACAGGCTATTGATTGGAGGCAAACAGTCAGTCAGTGTCACTTCAAACCAAACACACACACTCATTTCTAGCACTCTGTCTCCCATGTTCTACACGCGGTGGCAAATTCTGTATGTATACTTTTTCTTGTTAACAGGGTGTCACAGAATATGTACGTCACCCCATCAAGTGACCTACAAACTGCATGAAGATAAGGCGATGGCACTGCGTTTCCTGTCTGGAGATGGACTTGATTTTCACTGCATATTGTATCAGGCAAAGTGTGTTGTGAAGTTGATAATCTGGTTTTCCGTGGCGACCCATGCCAAAAGCAATTGGAACAAGGCCGAAATGGATCATGTTAGCAGACACAGATAAGATGAATAATTCTGTGGCAACATGGCCTCCAAATATTTATATAACATTGTGTATTAAACAGTTCAATTCTGCCTTGAATGCCTTTGTGGATACTGGACAACAAAAGAGCCAGTAGAATGCATTTCGCAAACATTTCCACAGGGCTTTAGTTTATATGCAGCTGACAGGCCAACAGTGTTGTATACAGTAGGTCACATTTTCATCAGGGTTGTCAATTTTTTAATGGAAGTCAAGGGTACATCGTCTCTCATCTCGTCACCTCTAAATCCACCCTGAAATTACAATTTCATTTCTGTCACACTATTTGATGCAATGGCCTTTGACCAGTAGAATGTTTTGACTTTTTTTTTTTTTTTCGAAATCTCATTTCCCATTTTCTTTGAGTTCTTTGAACTCATGGTGATGCTGCTATGAGTAAGAAAACAGATTGCGCTATAAACTTGAACATGGTTTTACACTTTGTACAAGGAAAACAATAACCTATGATCACTTTCCATGAAAGATATGCGTTGTCCAAGTCACATAACTATTTCTTGCCTGCTGATTACATTTTAGGCATTTATCTAATGCTTTTATTCACAACAATTTGCAAAGTGCAAGGTTCAGTTTATATTGTGATGAGTTTATTCCACCAAGCACAACTGCTATTTAAACTACTGGTAACACCACTGAAAAGCAGGAGAAGAAATATATAAATAACGAAAGTGCTTTCTGACACAATTTTGGCAGTTGCAGAGGAATTTGCTCGGCTGACAGGTAGAAGTTGTGTAAGCAAAATCTGGAAAAATGAGAGATGGAAATGGTGGGTATGGATGTAGAAATGAATGGACGTGAGGCAGAGCGAGAAGCAGTGAGAGGCAGAAAAAGTGACAAGTGAGTGAGCGAGCGAGCGAGAGAAATGGAGGGAGAAAGTGAGAAAGAGAGTGCAGCAGACAGAGAAAAAAAGACAACACCTCTAGTTTTTGGACAAGTACCAAACGACAGAGTTTAATGTTTACCCTGCTGCCATTCAATCACAGATCATTTCTGGCCACCAGCAATATTCACAGATCAAGACTATAATTTGCATGATTCAGACTTGCTATGACTATTTTTAAAATTACAGATAAAATAATTTTGTACTATTTGTTTTGTTTATTCTTTGTATAACCTTTTTAGCACAGTGAATTATTAAAAATACAGGAACCATAGTAACCAGAAGGCAGGGAATAGAAGATCGAGTAATGGATAAATACAGTTTCTTTATTTAAAGTGGCTATATTTTTTATTATTCAGTTTCTGTCATCTCTATGGTGTTTTGTAGCATTTTCAGCTCATTATGGTTACACTGCCAGAAACTCCTGTTTTGGTTCACTCTATTCTCAATGGTGTTGTTTCCAGATGCAGCAAGTAGCTGTTTTCAGTGAAAAATCGCTAAAAAAACCCCACTGTACAATACTTGCCCAGCACTAAACAGCAAAGAAAATTAGCAATTAACTGGTGAACACAGTAGCGTATTTAGCCGCTAAAGACCAAGATATACAGCTCAGGAAGTGGTGGCAAGCAAAACAGAGCTAAAGGGAGAGTGACTATTGGACATTTGCCAGGTGACCAGAAAAACAAATCGAATTGATTGTTTATGTTGTTTATGCTCTGTGTCTATTGGATGTGTAAAGAAGCAATTGTTTGCTAACGTGTTCACTAACAATACGCCAATTTTGTGTTTACAACTTGTTTCTGCTGCCCCCAAGTGGCTAAAAACGTATTTGCTAAAAGCACTTTACACCTTGGTCGCACAAAACAACAATGATGTTGAAACTTCTGCTGATGTTTCATTGAGACCACAAGCACTACCAGTTATGTTCAATGGAGACACTGAACAGGGGTGGAGGGCTGCATGGTGCAAGCTAACGTCACAACATGCCTCACAAGCTAGCAAATACCATCTGTTAGAGGAAGAACTTCAAGTTGCCATGAAGATACTTACTGACTGGTAAAATCAAAACATACGCCGAAGCACTATTTGAACAAAGGTAATGAGCCATAGCCAACACATCTGACATTACAGAAAGAACAGCAGTAGCATTAGCTCAAGGCTGCTGCTAAAATTAGCTAAAACACAGACCTGTCTGAATATATGTTCAGGAGTTTTATGAATTTGGAGGCAGAGGATTAGCTCATTGTTTTGCCTCTCATGATGTTTTTTTTTTGTTTTTTTTGTGGAAGTGGAAGGCATGCTGTGACCAACACATGAACAACGTTGAACAATGTTCAATCTGTCTCAGCAATCCTTGAAAAATCTTTTTTTGTTCCTCAGTAGTTATCATCTAACCCAAGTCAAGCCTGAACTCATTTACCATCACGGCTGTACCACACACACACATCTATATCTACTTTAGGCACCCAGAACATTTATAGTGTATTGTCGCTGTCAAGTTAAAACCATTTATCTCTAAATTTGGACATGTTTAATTTTTCAGGCTAACTGAAGGATTAAGTTGTCCCTTGAGTTGAGAAAATTCCTCCTACTTCTGACAATTGGATTGTCTGAAAATCTGAAAGCTGAGAACGGGCAGTTTTTCTTAGCTCATTAGAATCTAATGTTTTGGAGATACAGTACATGGTTTTCACAGGACATATGTAGAATATATTTATAGAATATTTATTTATTTACCTTTATTGCTGTAAAAGACATTGATGCATCGCAGTGAATTGATTTCAAAACTGCATCTGCTTCACATTTGAATCAATTAAAATTAATTATATTGCATGAAGGTGTTTCTTTGCATTTAAAGACTGACTGCAGTTTACACACAAAAAATATACTATGACCCTCATTTTTTTAGTCCTCTTTGCATTCCGTACATTGAATTTTGGGGTTCTCCTTTACCTTATTGATTGTAATCATGTAGTGAACATTAGAGATTAATGCCTAACTGACAAGTTACAGTCAATTCTCACTGCAAAATTATCAGTCCTCTCACAAGCACCCTTTTCCCTCCACAATCTCTATTCAGTGTAATTGATGGGAGCCTGGCTATTGAGTATTTTACTGGAGCTGTCTTCCCTGTAATTTCAATCAAGACTTTAGTGGGACAAATCAATAGGACAGGGTCTAAATGAAAGACTATAATGCTGACGCTGTTCCATATCTGTCACGTGTCCAATGTATTACACCCCAGCTCTTGGAGGCATTCTAATCAAGCAGGCGTGCATGCTCGTGAACACACACACAGGCACTGTCAATAACATCACGACTACTGTAGAGATTGAATATGATATTGAACACATAAGGTATAAAGATTTTGAATCGGAACCATGTTTACACACACACTAACATGACTTTCTCTTAAGAAACATATTTAAATTATTGTTAACATACTTGTATTCATATGCTAATCACATAGAGATGTGCTGTAGACACACCTTTATGAAAAAAATCAAAACATTGGCCATTTAATTTCAGCAGTGTCTTTTTTTAATTTTATCAATGCCTTCATCTTCTTTTAGCATTTTAGTTTACAATTTCAGTGTTGTCGGTGAGCTCTCGGACCTGTGTAGACACGTCGTTAGTGAGAATTCCCTTGTCTTTGCCTCTGTTTGCAGTTTGTCTTTGCAGTTTGTGGACCAACGACACCAACAAGCCTGATGAGTCAGACTCAAGATTCTCTGGCGGTTGAACCCAAGTGGAACGTTGTTTGTCTGGGCCCGCAGCCAAGTCTTCCATTAGGCCTTTGGCCCAGGTGAACAGTAATTAAACAACGCTGCGCTGAGTCAGAACTCCACATCTCCAGTGCCTCTGCATTCACATTATTTTTGTTTATGTTGCTCCCCTGCGCATTTTTTCTCATTCGACGTCTCAGCCATATGTCTCTTTTTGCAAATATTCCACATGTGCGTGCATGGAAATTTCCTTTTAGATTCATAGTAAAGAAGGCTAAAAATAGTGATCGATAATGCATCAAGGATAGCACTGAGTAACAGCAGCTTTGCCCATCAAGTCATCCATGTTTAATAGACACAAATATTTCCACTTAGGGCAGAAAAAGGAAAATGTGCAGGGGGGAGAGAGCACACTAAAGCAGGGGTGGATGGAGAGATTAGGGGCTGAGTGCCAGCCTTTTTTGTTGTTGTTTGATTCTACCTCGCTCTCCTTCCTGTATGCTGGGAATCTGCAATCAATGGTGGGAGGGAGGGAAAGAGAGGTCTGAAGATGAGATAGAGAGAGGTATATGATAGAGACAGGAGTATTTCAACAGGGGAAGAGAGTGATAACAACCAAGAAAGCACATAAACAAACAATAAAGAGATGACAGACGGACACTGCAAAGAGAGAGAGGAAGAAGGTAGCGGGTGGGAGTGACGGCAGAAGATGCTTACCCACCGCCCCCTCTCCGCCGCATCCCCCTCTTTTCACTTATCCTGCTCTCCTCCACTCTCAGCCGCATGGCTATTGGTTAGCGAGCAGCTCCTGCCAGGAGACGGAGAGAAAGACAGAGAGAGACTTAGAGAGAGGGATAGTGCTGAGGCGGCATTCAGAGAAGATTACAGTGCAGGCTCGCTGATCAGGCTCTCCACCATTTTCTCTCCTCTGCGCAGAGATGAGCCTGTCTCCCTTTGATCACGCTCACAACCAATGGGATCACACAGGTAGAGAAAATAATGAAGACCCCCCCCCCCCCTCCCCCTCCTCCACCACACACACACCACTGTAACCAAGCCATACTTGGGAAATCAGATTGTATGTGTGCTGTGGAGGAGCTTAAGGGAGACAATATTCATATCTCATCTAGGGTTGCATGTGAGCGAGGGTGAAAGGAAAAGAGTGAAGATAGGTCACCGCCATTGAACTTGAGTGGGTGTGTTTTTTGTGTATGTGTGTAGCTCATGAGGAAACAGAGCAATATTCAAATCTCCTGATTCACTCCCAGCAGGGATGAGGATCGATAGCTCTTTATGAAGGGACTTAGTGGACTAATTAGGTAACTGAATGGCTGTGCATTTGAAATGAGTCGACCGTGTGCTCAATGAAAATTAAGTTGTTGATGTGCAACAGCAAACTAAAGGTTACCCAATTCATAAAATCACTTGTACAATCACTCACACGTATTCGCACGACATGAGCTCAGGTGTAGGCGCACAGAGCCGTGTGCATCATCCAGCAAAGTCATTGTTACGTGCAGATGTTGTGCTTGTTAGGTTGATGATTTCTATCAGACTGGTTTATTTAGGACTGCTGCTGATGTGAGTAACAAGTTAAGCATGAAACATCAAAAACTAAAGGCTGGAAAATGGAAGCTAGGAGGTTATGAGACAGGAATTACAATTAAGGCTAATCTCAACATTACTTTCTGCACTCAAGGCAAAACTGTTCCAGAGCATCTGTATTGTGTGTTCTGATCTCTACAGAGAGCAAAGAATATTTGCTTTCTCACATTTAATTTGTGAGCAAGGCTGTAGATTTGCTTCCTCATGCTTAAGTTTGATATTATAATGTTATATTCCTTGAGGTTTAGCGCTATTTTCATTTGATAAATGTTTTATGCAAATAGTTCCGGGGTGCATCACTCCTGTGCTCGACAATCATACAGCAGCAGGAGTGAGAGGCTTTAGCTCCAGTGTTTGTTCTTTTCATAGAGTTTGCCCTTAACCTAACCAATGGTCTAAGCTTGGAGGGTGCTGTATGCTCAACAGATTGTGGGATATATACATAAAACTGTTTTGACTGAAGAAGGGGTTAACATGTCATTGCAACACAAGATGAGCGTATTGTATATGACCAGGTAGTATCATGCTTGAATTATATAGCCCATAGTAAGTCTTTATAAATTCTTTCATTCACTTTTCAATGCGAGTAACCGTGAAAAGGTTTGCTTCATCTCGTTATTGAATTAGAGGCTATCCATTGCAATCACTCTATTTACGTTCTGTTATTCACTGTGACAGAGAGCAGTGATTGTGGTAAACAGAAGGTTAGCAGTGGAAATGGCTTTGCTATATGTGGGTTAAGCAGCAGATTACTGAGCCTTTTTTTTTCCAATTTGCCTTGTGTTGTTTTCTTTATCAACAATCTCTGCCAGACTCAGGAACTTGTAGGAAAAACAAAAGAAGCCCAAGCTGACCAATCACAGTTCTTGTGGTCCCCATGTGGTGCACGTCACCTACACCATAGGCTCTGTAGCTAAGCTGTAACCCCTTGACTCAGAGCTATAAATTCAGCTTTATATGGTTTCTATGGTTTTTAACCTCCCATTCTTGTGGAGCCACATACTGAAAATTTGCATACACACTTTCTGGCAGGCAGATAGGGCTGAGTCATTGATTATGAGTGCAATAAAGAAACAGGGTGTGCAATAATGTTGGCTTATGAAAACAATGTGCATGTTCTTTTTTTATTCGGGTGAACTGACCCTTTATGTTTCCATTGTGAAATGTGTAAGCAATTGCTGTAGTCCATACAGTAAAAGCATATCATCATAGGTTGAAATGCACACTATCTTCTTTGCTCGGAGTGCATCCTCCATCCATACTCCTAGTTGCATTAATTTAAGTTCTATTTCAAAAGCTGTATGTAGATTAGTATTGGAGGCAAAATGAGGCAATTTTCAAACTAAGACAAAATGTTTCCATTTGTCTAAGCAGCATAAGGAATTGGGTCTGAAGCCAAACCAGTGCACATAATGATCAATTTGTTGCCAGTAAAGCCCTACGATTTGGCCCACTGAACATGTGAATACCCTCAATGCACAAGTCGTAAGAATCATTTTAGCACCTTTTACTGAAGGATGATACAAACACAAGCTGATTTGCATTTAAGGCAGCAAATTGCCAAACTGGATGGGGTGTAGCCAGGGATAAATCAAATAATTTGTCAGTGAAAATGACCATTCTGTGGTGGAGCCGTCATTTTATTAAGGAATGTACAGCTGGGCATTCATCAGTGTCAGTTAGGGCTGTTTATGGCAACACTCATAAACTCTCTAAATGCACTGTTTACAGTAATTCCATCTCCCTGCCTGCTGCATTACATTTCCACAATGAGCTCTCCACCAAAGGGAGGCTGCAATTAGCGTTATACCTTGTGGCAGGCACACACTCGACATACTGTACTTATCCCTCTCCTCCACAGCTCAAGAAATGGCCAGTAATTATTGTCTGGAAAGGATATTAGAATGACTTTAGATGGGGTCCATTTCCTTAAAATAGTTAGGGCCTTATGGATCATGTATGCACAATTAAGCAAGAAATGGTCATCACATTGCTCAAGGCCTCTTAGCATAGGCTTCTTGGATCAGTGAAGTGCTATCCTATTTCACTAATTGTTAGTTGAAGAAAGTGAGAGCTGTTGAGTTCAAAAACACTGGCAATAACAAAACTCTCCAGCGTATCTGCATTTTAAGGTGTTAGAGAGGGTGGTGGGTGGACTTTTGCTTGTAGAAAAGTCTCTAAATATCTGATTTTAAGATAAAGCTAACAAACCTGGCCTATTGTCTGCTATTGTTCTTGTATTTCAAGCATTCAAGTACATTATTCTCTTTTACAAATCCTAGATATGTATGTTTAATGAATATACAGTGCCATGGTGTTGTACGCTCATTTTGGAATAAGCAGTTCTGATGCCAGTTCTATAATAAGGCCTGACATGAAAATCTCCATGGTTAAAGCAAAATAAAAAGCCTTCCTGCAAAACAGAAATCCCTCGCAGCCGACTCCTATCATCAAGCTGTTGCAGAGAGATCGCGCAGATATGGAGTGATTGAAGGGTTCCAGTCGCTTGGCAGGATTACTGGTTTTGAGATGATAGCGAGATTTAATAGACCTCTGAAGCAAAAGGCAATTCACCCACTGAGAGAGAGAGAGAAAGCCTTTGCCCCTCCCATTGACCTGCTCATGCCCTCCTACAGACCTTTTCACCTTCATCTTGAATCGGCCACTTCTATGTCTCTCTGAATGAAAGCCCTCCCACCCATTTTTGAACCTATTGCCTTTTCATATTACATCTGAATCTTCAGGATCTCTCAAATTCCTCAACCCTACTGACCTCCAAAAACCTTTGCCCCATCGAGATTGAATATCGTCCTCATTCCGGAATCACCCCTTCAACCTTCTTTGAACCACTTCCACTCGGAAAAAACAATAAAAGTGTGTTGAAAAAAAGTGTTGTCTGCGTTAAATTTCAGTCAAATCATACTCATAAAGCCTCCATGTACCGTGTTCATAAATTATGCCAACTCTCACTCATCAGCTCATCCCTAGCAATTTACTCACTGAACCAATTCCCACCTTAACCCTTTAATTTAAGCCATCAATTTGAGCTTAATCTTCCCCTCTGACCTTAATCCCTTTAACCCCACCTCACTTCCCTTCAATCTTCCCATCCGTCCTCTCTTTTTTTGCCTTGGCATGTGTTATATATAGCCACAGTGCCCAATAAAAAAGGACAGCAGTCATAGCCTCTCTTGACAAATATTTGGACTTGTCAGCTACAAGATTGACTGCAGCTCTCCTCAAGTGATACTAAAAAAATACACTTTTTGTCACACCTACAGTATATTGCACATAATTATCATACTTTTTAAGGTACATTAGCCTCAGTAGACATGATACAATTCCACCACACTGTGTTCCAATGGCTATACTCCCTTTTGTATTCTTATGACCCATTTTCCCTTCTACTGTTCCCCTCTCAGTCTCCTGCAGTCTTCTGCCGCTGTCTGCAGGGTAACAAGCTGTAACTTGTGCCACGACCGTCACACTAGGCAAATTGTTAAAACAGTGGCAGCAAAGCTCCCTGCCTGTATCTCCTGTGCATATCATATCTTAGTTTTCTTCTGCTCCGCCCCTGTCGATCTGTCTCCCACCGTTTCTCTCTCAGAATTTCCAGAGATCTTAGCCAGGCTCTTTTCAAGTCGAAATCTTCCTTAACGAGACCGCATTCATCCATTATTCTGAGTGACAACGGTCCATTTATGTTGAAAACACTGCAACTGCAACCAATCAGCCACACTGTTTGATCTCAGAGCACATCAAACCATAACTCATCATTCATAACTGATGCTTTTTGATGCTGTATTAAATGTCAGAATGCACTGTATTGTAAAAACTGTGGTCACCTCTAGTTACATTTTTATTTCCTCGCCCAACACACACACACACGCACACATAGGATGGATGACATTTCCGGTATGGAAATTTGATGACATTTACAACCTCTGCGGTGTCTTATGAAATGTAAGTAATTGGATTGGGGTCAATATGATAATATAAAATTAGATGTGTGCTAAGGCAGCCACTTGAAACTGAGAGGAAATAATGATGATTTGGGGTCCAGGGCAACTGCTTAAATCTTACTTTTTTATACTCAACACAATATTGATCTATGTTTAAAGAACATTAAGAAACCAAGCTGGAGCACCTTATTTATTCCATTTTGTGTGAGCGTATGAATATATCTTCAATCCAGGATTCTTTATCCTTTTATCTATAGATATACATTTTTTAAAGATTTGTACTGTAAAAAATATATCTTACTGTGTCACCAGGAGTCTCCATTGACATCCTTAATAATTTTATCAAAAAAAAAAAGAAAGAAATCGTATTTTTGAAATCTGTACACGTCGTTTTTTCACTTCTCAAAAGCACTCTGCTAACTGCTACCTTCTCATCAGCAGTTTTTCTTTCACTAGATTTTTGTTGTTGTTGTTGATGTTAATACTTTGCCCAGATAAGAGAGTTGTCACAAATCCACAAAATAAAAAAAATAAAAAAAATCAGCTAAGGTCCTCTAATTACTAATCCATTTTAACGCCACATACCTGCAATTAGGGTGAGACTATGACAGCCAATTTCCAATGGCGTTAAGAAACACAGCCTGAAATTCATCTTCTTAATCAGATAAAACTTCAAAACATTAGAAGACTGCCATATCCTCTGGGGGAGGCAGAGATAGAGATCCAGCAAAGGTTTCACATCTCTCTCCCGAGAGAAAATATGTGCACAGCTAAATAAATAAATAAGAGCGGAAACAAATAAGTTTGCACTGCTGGGCAAAACAGGGTACATTCACAATGCGGTGCATGCTATCATCTCAGTTAATTAGCAGACTCATTAAATATGTGAACATGTTGATGTTGGATTCATAGCAGATAGAACCTTTTTTTTTTTTGTAAATTGTCTAAAATGGCAAGGGTGTGATATCTTATTAATTAATCTTATGCTCAGCAGTACCAAATACCCTCAAGCCAAATGCATCTGAATCAAAGTGAATAGGCTGTGTAGTTGATGAATTAGTTAAATTGTAAGATAAATATTTTTGATGAATGGTTTGATGTTTTTTTTTTTCCCATACATTCATGCAGACCTACAGAACAAAGGCGTGGGCCCACATACACACACACACACACACACACACACACACACACACACACACACACACACACACACACAACAGCATTTCTAGGCCTTCAAAACTCATTGTTGACTTCAGAGATGTGTTCATATATGAGATCTTGACTCGCAGCAGCTAAACTATTGTGTCCCTTTTGTTCATTTTCCGTTTCAGCATCATTCACAAGGACCAAAAACCATCTCCCAGTGAGGCCAGGGCAAAGCTGTAATTAGTCAAATCTTTTCACCTGAAGCTGTTGTAAACAAATCATTTGAAAACTGGCGGTGACCTCGTGGAATTTCAATTAACAAAATGAAAAGCGTGTAGCTTTTAAAGAAACACACTTTAGCAGTAATGGAATATTCACAAGGACGTATTCTTTGTAAAACAAACAATAAAAAATGTGATGCTGCAAAGCTATCTATCACTTAAAGGAACAGTGACATAATTGTCATGTGTGTGTGGACGATAATGTAGAGCATCATCAACTTTGACCAAGCATGTGCAGTAGATTGAAAACGAGTTGGTGCTTGTGCACCACTTGAACATTCATTTTAATCAGACTTGCTCATGAATAGATTGCTAGAGTTTCAGCAGTGCTAATCAGTAGTGATTTATATAATGACTGACAGGTGTGGATGATTAACGATCTGTCATCCGTGACACTGAGAAGTGTCAAAAGATTCAGTATGAGCAGTGAGGATTGTTCGATGGTTTTCCCAGGACTAGACCACCAGCAGAAAAGCTGAAAAAGGTGACTCAAATGCAGTAAACTGTTCTTCAGGTACAACAAATGTGGATTTAAAGACTGAAGAGGAGGTGTTTCAGAAAGAGGCAGGTAAGAAAGATGCTTCTTAATACATTCTTGCCTGGTAAATCTTGATTGAAGTTTTCCCTTTTTTTTTGTTCTTTTACAAGTAGCCTTGGCTTTGGTTAAAAGGCTGTAAGTCCTCGGCTGTAAACTGGCTTAACACAACTGAATCACTTTAACAGTGTGAAATATTTTTCTTGCAAAGGTCTTTGTGTTGACTTGCTGTGAGGAAAGACCAGCTCTGCATACTATGGGATTAATTAAGGGGCCTTTATCAGTGTGCAGTAGCAGAAATGTGTTTACTTCATGTTCAGTTAAATCAAAGTATTTTAAATGTTTACTTCTATTTAGGAGAAAAATAGACCACATTATCTAATAACTGTTTACTATATGCATATATGGTAGCCCCATAATAGGCAGTGCATTTGATTTTTTTTTCAAAATTCAAGAAGAAAATACTCCCTATCCTCCTGTCACACCTCAATCCTACTTCCTCCAAAAGTACCGGTGCCCTCAATTCCCCTTTTTGCTAAAACAGAAGGCCCAAGCTCTTAATCCTTTATTGGCAAAGTGTCTTATTGGCACTACTTTATAACCCAGCTAGTCCTGTAGAAAAGCTCAGTGGAGGGTTAGTGTATTCCCATCACCATCAGTTCAGTCAGTAGAATGGTTTAAGGTTTTATGCATCCCAATAAGATTTTTCATATTGAACTTAACCTGATATAGTGCACATTTAGCATATGCACACACAGGCCTGTAACTTGGCATATTTACCAGTAGTAGTAGTATAGTTAGTATTTTTACAGCCAAATCATGCCATCATCAACAAATGCTGAGATCTGCCTGCTTGGTATCAGAATATACTATTCAACCTATTTCTATCATCCAGTCACTGGTTTCTCTCTTTCTATCACACAAAAACACTTTTTCACAATATCACAGTTTAATGGTATGTCGCTTCCACATTTCTTTCACTGGTTGATTTGTCAATTTGTTGTTAATGCTGGTATGAATACATTATATGGATAAAATAATTTTAAAAACAACAACATGTCCGTTGTTATATTGATTTTAATAACACCTGCATGGTGGAAATTCTGTTTTGTAGGTTTTAGTGGCTTCTACTAAATATAAAAATCAAACATTACTTGGACTCAGAGAAACCTAAACATCATTTTGAAGTAATAACTTTTGGTTTCTCACAAAACCTTTTTATTTGTTTTCTTAAATGTGATATTTAAGAGAAAAAAAGATAAACTCCAGAAATTTCTTCACCAGGACAGTTATTCAGCTGTTGTCAAATCATCTGTGCGCAGGTAGCAGATTGCTAATTGCATTTTTGATTTCTGATATTTTCTCTGCTTCATTTAACTTTGGATAGTGACTTGGAAATTGATTTATCATGATACTACATGTATTGAAAAAAAAAACATATCACATTTCAGCAGATCAGATCTATTTTCACTGTAATAGAAACTCTCGCACAGACAGGCAAAAGAATAAAGTCACAGCAGAAAGCTAATACAGTGTCATAAAGGTTTTAAAAAGATTTAAAAACACATTAATAATTAAATAATAAGGTGAAGACACTTTCATTTAAGGAAAACTTTTTTGGAGACTGTTCCTTTTGTTAGGTTTCAGCACCAAGGACAGCTCCATTCATGTTCACAGTAGGAGATAGTGCAAAGTAAAGTACTGGTTTTAGCCTTACATGCTAGCTCACTGACATACCAATATAGAGATATATTTTTACATTGACATTTATGGGTCTTTTTCTGCTAATTAGTGTCAGAAAAGCCACCTTAAATCTTCTTCGATTCAGTGTTGCAAGACAATACAACATGACAACTTTCAACTGGGTGAATACATTTCATAGGCACTGGATCTCCATTCCTCCCACATGCCTTCGACCTGCTGTCACATTGACAGCAGGTTGCTGGTTTGTGAGGCTACAAGTGCATCTTCATAAGCATTCAGGCAGGTTGACATGCAACTCTGGCATTGGAAAATATATAGTTGGCATTTAATGGTCACAGCAAGAACAAATACATTTGTTCTAGACCAATCTCAGACATCATTCCACTTTTTCTCTCTCTCTCTCTCTGCTGTGTCCAAGAGTACCCCTAAGCTGATGGCGCACCCATTTCGCTGACAAATAACCCATATGAAGTCAATGTCTGCAAAACACTGAGTTAGAGTGCCGGTGTCTGAAAATGTCAGGGATAGGTCAGAATTGAACCTGGATAGATTGTGCAGCGTTTTTGTTGACAGCTACCTGGTGGATTGAACTGTCAGCTGTTAAATGTTGCTCATTCTGTTCCACAGCTTCATCATAAAAGCAGACTTTTGCTGCAGGTTTACATGACCTATCATGGACAGATTTCCAATTCACTGCCTGTGAATCAGTGGAGTAAAATATAAGAATCCAGAAATATCTATTTCCAGTCTAAATTTCTGTACTACCAATATATATTTCTAATAATTTCTTGACTGTATCTTATTTTATTTATTTTTACAAGACACAGATTTTTGTGCTTCCTGTAATATTAACCCATATTAAACACTTGATTCATTCACACCATCTACTTTGGGTCCCATCGTTTGACTTATGAAAGGGAGGGGCAGTAAGGTAATTACGCCCATCATGAAACATAATAGGAACAAGCAAGGAGTATGATTTGATGTACTCAGCCTCCATCTCTTGTCCCCATTCACCTCGGAGAAATTAATGAAGTCGAATGGAAGCACTGCTCCAAATTAGCTTTTTTTTTTTTTTTTGTGAAAAGTTATAGCATCCGGGGCACCTTCGATTAATATTTAAAAAAGGCTCTGGACCATGCAGTTTCAATTACCTAAGAGAATCAAAATGCTGAAAAGGCCTCAAATTGATTTTCTTTCACAGAGCCCCCTGCCTCAAAAATAAAATAGAGGTGGAGACCTTCAAAGATATATGAACATGCCTGTACGATCGGCATAGCGTTCCGTTTAGATACTTGTTCATTTTAGGTTTATTTTATGACCCCTTGGAGGGGTCTTGACTCTGAGGTAGGAAATGATCAGTGGTTTCAGGCCCTCCACAGGTGAATTAAAAGGATATTTCAGCCACACAAAATTGTTGGGTTTTTTTTTTTAGATCTACCCCTAATCTTTGCTTTTTAATGGTGACTTATTTGATGATTTAATCTCTTTAGACCTTAAAATGTATCCCAAACAAAAAATCACAACCAAACATACACATAGAATTAATGTCAAGTGTCATTTTGAGGGGCCACAAGTCAGAAACGCCAGAAACTCCTGACCTGTCATGTTTCAGATTATAAACTGACCATTTAAATTATAGATAGATATAAAATAAAGCACAGTTCAGCAACTGCTTCAGCTATATTGTATTTTCAGATTTTCTTCATGAGCTGTTTGTATCCTGAACCCTTGACAAGTTGTATAGTTATAAAACTTGTTTAGTTATAAAGCTAAGGCCAGTGACAGTCAAAATATAGTGTGTATCAATTCAGTATCCAATGCAGAACTGCTAGTTTTATTTTCTCTATCTTTTCATTCTTGAAAAACTAACATAAGCCTTTCAGGAACTTATAAAAAAAATCAATCTGATTTGACTACTATGCATTTAGTGTGTCCAAATGTTTCACAAGCTCAAAAAGATGAGAAACTATTCTAATCGCACAGATCATGAAATCCTGCAATTGAACATGAAAATGAGCAAAATTGGAGTTCAGAAGTTTTTATTCCAACAGTGATGCATAAACATTTGGAACAGAACTCTTCTAATCTTAAATTCAAAACTGCATGACCTGAAGCTTTTCCCAGCAAATCTGCTGAATGAATGACCATGATGTCAGTCTCTTTCAGGCCTTTTTGCTTTCTAGTAACAGTGTTTGCTTACAAAAAGAAAATCAATTTATTGAGTCACATCCCTTTATTTTGTACTGCTAACACCAGATGTGCATGTCAATACGTGTGAATCATGGCACCACACATGCATGCCCACACACACACACACACACACACACACACACTAGACAGAGTCAGTGACTCGCCATAAGGTGGAGCGCAGATAATAGATTTAGGCAACTATAAGCAGATTTGGACGTGCGCCTTACTTAAAGGCAGATCATTCGGTGGCTGTAAACAGGCTTTGGAGAAATCAAACCGTTAAATGGAAAATACATTTATTAATTCAATCCGCTTAGTTCAGGTTCAGCTCCTTTCCCTCAAATTAAGTTTGCTGGATTTCACAGGATATTAGCAGGCAAGAAGAAAAGAGGGGCATCAGGATGGCTGCTGTGTCGCCGCAGTCATGTAGCCGCCTTGATGTCACTTTAACCTGTATCCCACAGCCTGAAAAACAGCAGTGATGACATAAAGAAAATAAAGCAAACTGCGGTGAGAAGATTGAATTTTCTGCAGCTGAGTGAATAGCCTGTATATACTGGATGTAGCAGCTACACTAGAGGCTTGTAGAGAGGGATGTTTTTCTATCACAGTATATAACGGTGGATCATGGCATCATTTACAGTGTAATGCAGACATAAGTCAAACTTACATTATTAAATCTGGGGGGAATTTACATTGTACAATACCTCACTGCGGTATTTTTAGACTAAGTATATTTAAATCTGATTACTACAATGTAAATAATGGATTCAGCATAGAATTGTAATTATGTGGGGAAATAAAATGGTAACGCTTTATTTTACAGGTGTGTAATTTCCTGATGATATCCTAAGCTTTTTTTCTGGAAATGACTGTGGAATTTGGCACAAATTACAAGGGGTGATTATTTCAGTTAGAGTTTTGTTACTTAAGTTTAGAAGCAATAGTCCTCCATTTAAAGTCTAGCAGATGAAGGTGAAAAACACCTCTGCACATACATCATTCTGCACAGTGAAGCTCAAACATCCAACTGAAGGAACAAGAAGAAAAGCACATTTTTGACTGGAGGGGGGACTTAAAATAAAAAAAAATTGCAGAAAATCAGAAGCCTTTGAATAAAAAAAATATAAATAAAAGAATATAAGAAATATAAAAAATAAACATTGAGGTAGCTATTTGACTTCAACTGATGACCTCTGGATTAGTAAAATCCTTGCTACGGCCCTGCTTAATTATAAAATAGCTTCAAAAATGACTATGCAAGACAAGATCAGATCCCTGCAAGGAATCACATGGAAATACATCACCTGGACTCCTGATTTTACAAACCAAGAAAAATCCATCGAGCATGCATTGTCTTTTACAGACAAGTGCTACTACACATTCAAACAGCTGCACACATGCACAATAGATGCCAGAGGGAAAAGACTGGATGGTGTTTATCTTTCACTTCAGCTCCCCTGATAGTTGTATTATTGTTAAAGTCCCACCTCAGTTAAAGTCCCACCTGTCTATATGGCGTCATTAGTCTTTTAAATATTGTTCTTGATTTGCACATCGTTTCATTCTTCATCCAGCTGCAGTCATTTCTTATGCCTGAGTGATGGGAGAAAAAAAAAAAAAAAAAAAAAGAAAGATGAAAGAGCCTGCTGGTGGATTTAGTCAGCTCACAGCTGGTCTGGATGATGGACAATGGTGAGAAAGTTATCTACAAAAGCCAAGAGTGTGTGAAAATTTTCGCAACTCCTACTGAAAGTTTCAACGCACATCTTCGGAGCTCGCTGTCAGTGTGTGGAGGTCAAGCCTCGAGGCTGAACTTGAAACAGTTGAGGGCCTCATGAAACATGGAGGACACCTCTCCGTGGCTTGCCATTTCTCTTTGGCTGTCTCACTTTCACCCCTGCTGCTCGTCTTTTTGCCTAACATCCCTGTTCTATGACCTTCTCACGTCTCTCGAGTTATAGGGTCCAGCTCATGAAAGCAGTTTTGAAAGCTAACCTGCTTGAGCTTATGTGACAATGAAAAGATTTTTTTCTCTCTCTCTCCATTTGTTAAATGTGGTGTCAGGGACATTTTGTAATTGATAAAATCTGAACTATACAAGATGACAGTTAAAAACCCCAAAATGATTTATGTTGTTGAGTCTGCTAAACCACCCTCGAAAAATAATACATTACTTTTCCATTGGTACAGCTAATCGCTAGCCTAATGGAATGTGTGGCTGCCATATTGATCAGGAGTACAGCAATCACTCATAAACTTTCCCCGAATGATCCAGTGTATAAACACATGATCGGCCCCCCGTACCTGCTCATGACTGGCGATCAATATTCTCAGAAAGAAAAAGCAATTTCTCGAATCAGATGCTGAAAATGTTTTGGTAAGGTCAGAGTTGTGTTTGCAGGATTTCTACAATTTCTTGTTTCGAATTAATCTGTCTGTATTCTCCAAAAGAGTGCCTGACAGATGTTTTGTTTGCAGTTGGCCTCGTGTAGTGTTATCAAAACCAGAGAAAATAGATGAGAGGTGTCCAGAGCTCCAGATTTCAACCCTTAGTAATTCAATATTTATTTAAAAAAACACATTTTTTTGGTCAGCAAAGCTTTCAGCTTCACACCAACAGCTCTTGGACTGGTAGGAATCCAATGCCTTGATCAATGATCAGTCAGATGTTGCTTGGGGAATAAAGGCACCTGAACTCTGGGCCTCTAGAAAAAGGTGCTCTCTCTCCCCAAATACATTCTCATGCAAATTCAATAGTGGGAGGGTTTAAATGCCCTTAGCTTTGTAGATGACAATGTACAAAGCCACATTAGAGAAACTGATATCTCTCAGATCCCATTTGATCTATTTAAAAACCGATTAAATCTAAATAGTGGTGCAACTGGAAGAAGAAAAAAATAAATAAAAATAAAAATATTATTCCTCACAGACAGAACCTGAAGTGCCCTCATGTTAGAAATAAATGGTTTCATCTACAGTCCCTTAATTGGGACAGAAGCTTGCATTTAAGAAATATTAATAGATTTAATTCATTCCTGTATGTCTCCTTAAAATATATCAACCCGTTCCAATTAAGTTATCAAAGTCAAACGGAAAAGCGGTCATTAAAAATTCAAACTTTGTGAAGGAGAGGTGAAAGCACATCAGCTTTAAACAATGAACGGGTACATGCAGTATATTGATTGGTAATAAAATTCACACTGATGCAAGCCACAGTCTCAGAGAGGTCTAAAGGTATTTAAAAATGAAAAAGCACAGCAGCACATCTTGAATATAACTCTGGTTGTGTAAATCTCTGTAGCAGTTTAACGAAGCCAATTTAACCTTTTCAAACTCACTTACAGCAATTTGGAACTCAATTAGCACCAAGCATGTGTTAGTTTATTAGAGAAATTACGGGTTCGTTATCATTCAAAATGGCTTTCCTTCCTCTCTGTCTGCCTGGGTCTTTGGAAAAACCCCTCAAGAGTTGTTCAATACCATAATGTTGAGATAACATGAATCAACAAGCACAACAAAACATGCGGTTGTGGAGGCAGGTGTTGAAGGCTGACCTGCTAAACACACCCCGGTGGGTCCTGTGTACCCTGGAGAAGCAGATTAAAGCCCTTCTCTATACACGAAACAGTGCCAGGGGTACTAATGTCCTCCCACAGCAACCCACCACTTCATTAGCACCAGTAGTCCTATGCTGCATGTGCACATTCATTTGCATGTATTTAGATTGCTGCACATACAGTTCATTTCTCCTCTGAATAGGCTGACTGTTTAGGAGAAGTCCTCATTTCTATACTTCTATATTTGGAAAGGATGGAAAGAACAGCACTTATAGCCACATATTGTAATGCTATGCAACTGCTCATATCCTCTTCTCAGGTTGGCATTTTAAAACACACTTGGCAGAGGGAAAAAAAGGTAAAAAAGGTCTTTGGTAATGAATACAAATGACCTGCTCAACAAAGCTAGATAAGTGCATGAACGGATAAATCTACAAACTTTTATCAGTGATCATCATACTGCAGTGTTTCTGAGCAACATCTGTTGGGTTCTTGTATTGGATCACATTACTGTTTTCAAATGGACATCTTTTTAAGTGCCTGGATTGGATATTTGATATTATTTTCATGTCAATGTGTGAGCAATATTGACTAAAAGTATTTAAAATCACATTAAAGCTGCATTAATCAACATTTTTTATATCAACAATGGCTTGAATTACTATGTGTAATGCTAAAGAGAACATATACACATTACAAGATCTACTAGAATATCTTTTCATGATTTACAGTTCAAAAAACTCTTTATTTATCTTATACTGGCTCTTTATGCAGCCCCTCAGTTCAACCTCTGTCTGAAAGAGGCCGTTTTAACTCCTGTCTCTTTAAGGCTTCCCTCCCGATGAGCCCACTGTGTTCTGATTGGTTAGCTCCCGGAAGCTGTCCTTCGGCAGATTTCCACCAGGTCAGGAGGGTATGTAAACAGACAGTAGTAATTGGATTTTGCTTCTTTTTCCCGTTCTTTACTGGAAATATAAACTTCTCAGATACATCCATACATGTTCAAGCCTGAATTCAATCCGAAATATGCAAGTGGACAACGTGACCAAATGCTCTGACATCAGTTTGACAGGGAAATAGAGGTAACTTTGTAAACAGAGCATTTAGAAGTGGCTGAAGCCCTGGCTATTGACTTGAAGCTTTTTTTACATACACTCACCTCATGTTTTAGAACTTTGACCATGTTTAACAAAGACATCTGACATTATAACAGTATATAAATTACATTAAATCACAAAAAGAATGTTAAAAATAACTCAAAGTGATGAACCCCCTGGGAATTATCAGCACTTTAGTGTCTTTCAGCTCAGTGTTTTGGTAACATAGCCCACAACTTTAGTCATTTGTCTCAGAGCCTCATAGCTCTCATCAGTGTTGTTTTTAATAGCAGGTGGGCATTTTCAGCAAAAAAAGCTCTGATAAATCTACTGTGTACTATACCTGCCGGGCACCATGTTGAGACAGGCTAAGTTAGCGACTGGCTGTTGAATATCTTGAGGCTTTACAAACCAAATATTTTTCTCAGGAAATGGTGGATATCAAAACCATGCTAGAAGTTGAGTAAAGATCGGACTTAGACTTGTCAGGTAGCCAGAAACATGATTCCAAACGGATGCTAATGCTGCTTCATGTCTGCTAAATGTGTGAATAAGCAACTGTTTGCAATATCAAGTTTAAAATGTGATATGCCAATTTATAGCTTGTTCCACTGCCTCCTAGTGGCTCTAAAAGTTATTTTTATTCCATTTGGATGATTGTTTTATTATTTTCTTCTTCTTTTATTGTGATTTCCTCTGGTTTTTAAAAATGTATGTCCTTAGTCTAGATTTAACATCATATAAAAATGATGACTGTGTACCACCATATTTCAATATGAAATATAATTAACTTAAGGTCAAAATTAGCAAGGAAGAATAGTCTAGTCACTATGATGTGTCACTTGTAATGCACGTCTTCCTCCTCGTTTTTGTTTATCTCATTTACACTCCTCTTTTTCTACTCTGCAGTGAAATGAGAAGTGTACCATGTTATCCCAACAAAGCACTGATGCAGGTTAAGGAAGGTTAGCCTTCCAAATAGCACGCCTAATTAATACTCATTCCCTTGTTCTATCATCTGCATCACAGATGACAAGTGATCAGAGCATTTTGCTCATAATTATCATCTAGCTTTGAGTTGTTTTCCTGCTCTTCGTCTCATCTCACTTTTTTCTGCTCATCGCCATTCTGATTTCGCTCCTAATTGGCCTTTCATGGTTTTTGACACCTCTTTCCTGAGTTCTCACTCGTCCCTGTTTGACCCCGAGAATTTTAGATTGTTTATCTTCATTAAATCTGTCAGGATTAACTCATGGCTACATTTTATAAAACTCTATCTGACTGTCTTGAGGTTGATCTTTTGCTTTTATTCAACCATTTTTTTTTTCAGCTTTGCCCGCTCAGATGTTTGTCTGGATATGCCATCCCATGTTTGTATTCTGCCTCCACCATTTTATTTCCTCTCAACCTCATCCGTCTGCTTCTTTCACTTTTCTGGATAGTGCTGGAAGGCTTTACCAAAACAGAAATCTGTCAAGGCCATAGGTTACATTTTGCCATCTGCTGTAAAATTAAATTAGGGGAGGTTGTGTATTTCTCATTGTTTGGGCTGCCTATGCCCTCCACAATATTTCTTTTCACATCAGGCTTGACATGCTGTGAGAATGTAAGAGATGGAGGAAGAGAGGACAGAGAGGGAGAGATGACCTGGATGGCAACCAAAGTTGAGATGAGCTTTTGTTCTCTGTGTGGGTCTGGTAGTGAGATTAGTTGGCATCTCATCATGCCATTTTTATTTTTTTAACAGCGTCATTGGCGCTTTGGCAAAGTCACAAAAACACACCTCGCCACTGCCCTATTCCTACCTCAATTTGTTCCAACAATGAGTCCTTGGACAGTAAGTACAGTAGTTGCGCTGAGTGCTGGGGGAGTGTGAGGTATAGTGGGTTATTCCTCAGCCACCTCAGAGAGGCACCTAGCCAAATAAAAGCTCCAGGCTTCTGTAGTTTGCAGCTGAATGCTTTCCCAACATCCAGCCCATCAGTCAGACACAGAGACAGAGAGGGAGAGAGGGGGAGAGAGCACGACTGAATGAGAGAGGGAGATACTCCAATGCCCCACGGCAATGTCTGAGAGCAGGGCAGGCCTATTGCTCATAGAGACATACTTATTCCATACAAACCTCCTTACATGAATCGCTAATGCAAGCTGACACACAAACACATCGGAGACAACAAGCGTTGCTAACAAGCATCGCAAAATGGAAAAACAAACTACTCAAGTTTGACTCTCTGTTCTAAACTGGAGACCTTAAAAATTTCAAAAACAAAATCTGGAACATTGTGACTTTGACCTGTGAATCTGCATTGCATGATACAGTTCAACACACTTTACAAAACACTCTCAATTTTAAATAAAAATGTTCTTTAAATCTGTTTAAAGGATGAATCCACATGATGATATTTCAGAACAAAATCATTAATTCATTAATGGGAGATGTGTTGTGTAACCGAGTCCTTAAACTTGAGCATTAAAAAAAAAAGAAAATGTTTGACTATACAATTATTCTACTGGAGTCTTTATATCAGGACTTCAACTGGTTCGGTTTTGTGGTTCTTACCTCCATGTTTGTGGGATAGTTAAGTTCAAAACGGGCATGTTTGCAGTCGTAGTGGTGTTTTGCGTTCCCACTCTTCATTATGGACACTGTTTCATTGTAAATCAAGCATAATGGTCTTGTTCTTCCCTCAGGCAAAATGAATGCATATTTCTCAGTCCAGTCATGCTGAAATGCATGTTTTTCACTGTCAACCTTTCTTTTTTTGTAACAGCATTTTACTGCGGCGACTAGTGAGCGGCTGAATTATGACAGCTGAGGTGAGGTGCAACAATGCGCCACTCAAAAGCGGTCCGGGTCAGGTTTTGATCCCAGTCTTAATTTTTTATTTGGTCAGGATCCAGACCAGAACCTGCCAAATGAGTATGTATGCTATAGGGTACCCTTAAAAGAGTATTGCAGTTATTCTTCCATAGAGTCAGCAGAGGCAGAGATATGGGTTCAGCTCCAAAAACACAGAGTTCTCATACTGCATACTTCCCACACATGTCTGTAAAACTCCACTCAACAAGTTTGTAATGCAGACTTTCTGTTAAAAATCCATAATATCTGAGATGATCAGTCAATAATTTTGTAACACTTGACAAAGCTGGAAAATGGGGGTGTCCCCCTGTGCATTCCATAAATGTTCCAAGCAAAATTCCTCCCACGTAAAAAACCAAAAAGTCCTCACCAAAATTCCTCCTCCTCCTGTTTGTTCTCGCTATACAGTAGAACAAACAGAAAAACTCTAAAACGCGGATATATGCAAGTAACTTTTCATCTCACAGAATGAGAAGGTGAATGATTTCCCAGACAATGTCATCATGCTACTACTGGCATGGGCAAAGTCTGATCTCACACCATACGCTCATTTCAGCAGATGTGTAATGTGGCTCACCTGCTAAATGATGGGGAAACAGGCCTCTGTGAAATGGGCTGGCCAAATGGAGCTTGGACCTCTCCCTGTCTGTCCAGGCAATTAGGGAACAGATTAGCTCAACCACAGAGAACAATACAGTATTCGCTAATAGACCAACATCTCAGCTGCATATAATGACGACGATAAGGACATACGAGCAAGCAGACTAGATGCACATACCCACATACATGCAATGAATACATTTTAATACATGCATACATGAGGGTCAGTGAGACACAATAAAAGTAAGGAAGTCTCCCAATGCTGGAATTTATACTTGCATGAGCACACAATGGAGAGTAGAGATGAAGAGCGAGAGGGTCTGAAAGAGAGAGAGAGTGAGGCAGTAAAACCAGACACACACACACACACACACACAGCCCGGCCAACCCTTCCAGTGACATCTGGACAGCAGTAATAACACGGTGCAAAATGCCATCCCAGAGAAACTGCATATTAACACCCGACTAGTGGCATGCTAATGGCAGTTATCACAGGCGCTCTCCTCAGCTGTCCCTCTAACAGGCCAACAGAAAGGGAGAAATAAAGTGAGAGTGAGAGGCAGAACAAATTTATTACATGATAAAGGATACATACCATGGCCATGAGGCTTTTTTTTAGATGGAGGGACGAGTATTTTTTTAAGCATTTCGAACTGGCTTTACTCTGGTATATATTAGCGAATGGAAAGCACTGTAAAAGCTGTGTTGGTGTTGAAACTCTACTTAGAACATTAAATATTTAACAATTGTGTAGCAATAATGCAACAATGCTTCCAACAGTAGTTCACACTTGACAGAAGCAGTGCACATTGATGTGTTGATTCCCGCTCTTTTCTTTATTGTATTAATGTTACATGTTGACCCAGTGAACAGGAACCCTGTGTCCTTCCTCACAGGTCTTTACACAGGTCAGTGCACCAGGAGAAAGACATTGTTAAGTGTTACTGTATTTTCTCACTGCATCCAGAATGGCAGTATAAATCATCCTGGCAGAGGCCTGTGATTTTAGGGCGTAGCCCAATCCATCCCATTTCATTCAGGCTGAAACTTGAAGCAAAACAAGAACAAAATTCTGTAGTGTGCATTGTTATCGATATAGATTTTAAGTTTACAACACAATGCTGTGACCACATGTTGCAACGCCAAAACTAAGTGCTTAGTTGAGAGTGAAAGATAATCACAACAGTGGTTTGCACTTGACACACAGTAAATAGTGCAAAGTGATGTGTTGTTTCCCGCCCTTTTCTTTATTGTATCCATGTTTGCTACACAGCAGGGACACTGGATTTACAATCTTTCACCCTAGTTCGGCACACAGGTCAGTGCACCAGAAGAAAGCCACTGAAAAAATGTTACTTTATTTTCTAATGCATCCAGAGTAGGTTTCATCCTGGCTCATGAACCAGGGATCCTTGTGTGGCTGCACTGCACAGGCCTCTAATTATTGGACATAGCCAGATCTGATCCAATTCATTCATGTTGTAGCCTGGGCTGAAGCATGAGAATTTAATTATCAGCATGTGTTGCAATCCTTATATTATTCTATTATTATTTATACTATATCTACTTATTTATATCTACTATTATTATTCTTTCGCATATTGAAAGTAATATTTAATAGTGATATTTATATTTTAGCCCCAAACCTGTACTATGCACATAAAAATGGGTTCAAATCCAGCCCAGCAGTGTGTTCTGTTACTACCCTCAGGCAGAGTTGTGGACATCTACTTCTGTCTCCTACTGGGTCATTAATTATGATTAATTGAATTCACCTTGCAACCCAGGTGTATAATATACTCTGGAATGAAAATAATAGAAACAAGAGGAGCTGCAGGTCTTAAGGACTGGAACTGAAAACCAGTTTTACAGCAACAAATTTCATGAATAAGCTATTAGCAACTTGTGAGAAAGAAATGGAAATTAGCATACGTTGGACAAAAATAAATATATAATTTTTTTTTAATAAAGAGAGAGAAAGAGACAATGGTGTCATTCATATAAAAAAATCCTCTCCAGGCTTTATCTGAACAAAACAGAGAAAGTTAACTTTGTCTTTTTTAGTCTTTGAAATCCCGCTTATTTGTATTTTGGGAAATTAGCCTTTGAACAGCACATTTTTTTGAACTTCAAAAACTCCTTGTCTAGTTTAACATATCAGGAGAAGGGAGGGGGGAAAAAAGACGAGGAACAAAGTCTCCACAGAGGCGGAAAAATCTCTTAATACGCTACAAAGTCCATGTGTTTGATAGATGCATTTGAGGTGCTTATATCGAAATAGCGGCACCATGTCTCATTTCCATTCTTACAGTGTACGAATGTGTGTGTGTATCTTTTTTTTTTTTTTTTTTTTTTTTGCCAGACGTGATCGTTAGTGTGAATGGTGTGTGTATCAGTGTGTGTATCGTGAAAGCGGGTGTGGGGGCGTTTCCATTTCTCACGCACTACTGCCTGCTTTAATCTTCAGTTGGTAACAGCCAGGAAAACAGCAGCAGGCCTCCCTATCAACATGGGGTAAATAAATTTCAATCTAAACATGCACACACAGATACACCACATCTCAGCTGCATGCCGTACTGTACACAGTCATAAAGTCTGCATGTGTGTATGTTCACCAATGCACAGGAGGACAATGTCACTGTGTATAACAAGGTCTGCATACGTGATTGATCTCATCAAGCTGAAATGGACCTTATAAAGCACCAGAATGCACTGGTGGAGTAGTTTTACATGAGACCAGGATCAAATTAAACAGAGCCGGTTACTGAATGGTGTAGAAAAATACATTTTAAGCCATGGATTGCCATAAAATATGGTACAGACATCCATGTCCCCCACAGGATGAACTGTTATAACTTTGGTGATCCCTCAGCTGACATTCCCAGCAGCCTCAGCTCTACTTTGTGGCTGCTTGTAGAGTGTTAGCATGCTAACATGCTAAACTAAGATGTTGACCATGGTAAATATTAAACCTGCTATACATGAGCATGTTATAATTCTCACTGCAATGATGCTAGTATGCTTGCATTAGCATTTATTGCGAAGCACCACTGTGCCTATGCAGCCTCACAGAGCTGCTAGCATGGCAGTGGAATAAGTCTTGTTTTAGACTGTAAGCATAATTTACCATGCCGCATGCTTCAACACATGTGAATCTTTAATGGTGACCTAAATCTTCACTCGGGTAGGTGTGAACATACAGTAAATACATTTAGACAGCAGAAAAAATACAAGTGTAAACGGTAAAATGAAGGAAGGCTGAATTCCATTTAGCTGCTTCAGATTCAGGGTCATGATATTGTGCATGCTGCCCCACTGTCACTCAACCACAGTTTTCTGGGACACTTGAATAGAACAAAACCATCGTTAGTGTTGTAAGAAACACCTTTGCTTTTCCCACGATGACAAGTCAAAATATCTGTTGTGAAAAAGGCCAATCACACAGCTTTTCTCTCGTTAACTAATTGGTTAATTGGCAACTGATAACTACGTTCCACTGGTCACCATTTCAGTCCTGCTCACACCATCCAACACACTGTTTCAAAATGAACTGCATCATTTTAAAGAAGTAAAGAAGGCTCCTGCACTATATACTACTTCTAAACAAGTTGGGTATTTTTTGTGTTCACAAAAAATAATTGCAGCTGGTTGTGACAGAGTTCTGGAGAGAGGTTGGGAAACCAAAAACTAAAAAGTTTTATTGTAAATCTCGAGACACAAAAAAATTTGCTTTCTCTTCTCAAAACTTCAACTGGCCATGATGTTCTAAAGTCGCAGTTTGATTGATGACTGCGGTGCACATATTGTATCAGTTCCTGTCAGTGTAAGAAAACAACAGAATTCATTGTTTTGTACTAACTGCAAAAACAAAATATAATCAAAATAAGAACATAGTAAATGCTGTATACTATTAGTAGGGATCTGGGACACAGCTATAACTATGTAGGTGTGTATACATACCTATGTGTATCACATTTACTGAAATATACACCTTTAGTTCAGTTTCCTTCTACCTCTCTCCTTTCAAATGAGTTTTATATTCATTCATATTCCCCGTCATCATAGACACTCCATCTCCCAAAAGTCCACATGGAGATTACAATCAGAGGCTTGTCATGTTCAATTTTAGAAGCGATTTGTCCCAATTGCTATCTCTCCATTTCCTTCTCATTTCATTCTCTTATGTCACTGTGATCAAAGGCGTTCACCTTAGTTTCCTTGTTGCAGGGGAAAGGACAGGTATTTACACTGACGCTCACCATAAGGTTCCCCTGACAGGCTTATATCATCATAAACAAACATGTGGAAGAAGCAAAGTGCAAGGAGCAATATCGGACAATATTTCTGGTGTTGCTCTGAATCCTAATAATATTGGAAGTTTATTTATGGGATGGAGGCAAAGCAGGGAAAGGATATGTCTGATATGTCTGTATGATATATCTGGCTGTGAAATTATTAAGAGAAGAGTTCTGAGGTCGACTCAAGAAAGAAAGAAAGACAAAACGAGTCTTTGTTTGATATGTTTAGTGATCATACATTCAGACAAAAGGTCAGCGCATACAGTATATACAGTCCATCGACCCAGAGGCCGAACCTTTGGCTTCATTCAGTCATGTGAAAGGGCCTGAACTGTGATTAGAGATTTCTTGTTGAAACGTGTCTCTTAAGGCACAGCTGAAAGGGCAACAGGGCTCTTCTGGTCAACGGTTGCAGGCCAAGCTTCTGGAACAAATGAAATGTGAATGAATAAAAGAGTTTCTGTCTGGAATAAAACCTCTGAAGCAGTATCAAATGCTCTGTTGCAAATTGGGAAACCAAGAGGTACAAGAAGATATCCTAAGAGTACAAAGAGAGACAGAAATAGGGCAAAAGAGGAAAAGCAGATACAAAAGAGAGACAACTGTCTGAATGAGAAACTGAGATGCTGTTGTACAGATGTATAAAGTAATTTCAGTCAATTCTTGGTGACCTTGTTACTGACGTATTTCCTTATTCTTCGGGACATGCTCACGCTCTCCTAAATACACAGCATGACAAGCAGAACTGCACCAACTGCAGTTCTACTTTGCTGCACGTTGTCTAAACATTAACAAACCTGACGTGGTCACAGTCATAGCCGTGCCCTCTGTAACTGACCTTCTTAAAGAACAGTCGCTTCAAATTACATTTGCTATTGTTTGATTTGCATTTTTGTCATCGCTGCATAACCGCAAACAATTTTCCGTTTTTGTCTACTATCCACCTGTCTATCATCCACCCATCCATTCATCCATACAAGATTATATTAAGCAACTAGCAAGACTGTAAATCCACCCCAGTTCCATGCATCCCCTGATGTGAAGTTTCTTTTAAAGCAAATCATTCTTTCTTATCTTTCCATTTTGCGCCAATACTGTATTTAAACAATGAGAGAAATCCATTATAGAAGAAACAATATCTTCATGGACAGTAGCTTCAATAGAACCCGATACACTGTGGCACATGAGGTGGTTCAATTGAAAGAAACAAACTTTCTTGGCAGAAAACTTCTCACTAACAAGGTCTTACCTCCTACAGCCATGAATGGCACATACTGTAGATAAAAGGTAATATGAGGTTATACGTTTTTCGAATTTCCCTTTAATAAACCCAATCCAATATGTTTAGAGCTGAAATTGACCATGAAGAGCACAATGTCACTTGAAGGGAGCACTTCGGTGCCTCCATGTCTCCCATTTCAATTACTTTTGACATATTCCACAATAAAACTCTTACTTGGCTGGCATTCTTTTCCAACTCTTGTTGGTTTAATACTGAAAATTAATATTTTCGTATCATACTAAATAATAATTAAATATGCCACATAAAAGCCTTCATTTTTATAGCTGGGTAAATGTATATTTTGGTCTCAGTGCAGTGACAACAGAATATCTCATCATAAAGCCAGAATCTCACTTTCTGCAGCAAGATTCAAGTGTGAAAAACATCCACTGAGAATCGATCGAGCGTCACTGGAGGAGTGTCTGGCCAATCAGGGAACAATGAGGGCCGGTTTGATGTTGACATGGCTCTCTGCCCTCGCATAACTGCCAAGCCTCATAAACATCTGTTTAAACCAGGTGTTATAGATTTTGAAATAATGCATGATTTTGCAACTATAGTACAAAGCCTCTTTTACACCTCAGAAACTGATTCTGGCAGACAATAATGAAGAAATTGGAAGTGGCAAAATTATTTTCAAGTTTCAAAATGAAAAGCAAAGAGTAATCACCAGAGAGTGGTGCGTTTGTGCTGTCAGGTAAAAGAAGAGTTCATTGTGATGTCTGAGTGATGTGAAATTTTCAGCTGCTTTTGCAAGGCTATTCTGGTGTTTCTGTATTTCTGCTTAGTATAATTGCACCAACTCAATACCTCAAACCATGTCTATTGGAAATAAACATTTTATTCTGACTTGTTGCTACAAAAAAGAAACTTAAGTCAGACAGGCGGACAGATAACAGTGAGTGGAAACTCAATTTGTGTCGTCTCCTTTGAAAGTCCAGCAAAAGCTCATGCGGCGATAAGGTATTTTTGTCCCTGACCATTACCGATGTATAAATTTACCTCCCCCCAATGACTAAGACTTTGTTGATGCTCTCACTGGGAACATCAACAACAGATGAGGAGAGGAACAGATGCACATACTCACACTGACTCGCACTCATTTACCTACGCCGATAATAATTGCAATGCAAACAAGACGAAAAGCAAACATTGGCAGGAGAGAAAAGGCAAACAGTGGCATGTGCAAGGAATTAATTGCTTATATGACTGCAACAGCCAACATACAGAGTAGGTAGGGGGGCTCATATTTTTATTATTTCCGGCACTGTGTGGCTTTATAGGAAAAAAAATAAACCTGATCTGAAACAACACTAATAACAATTAACTTCATTTGAAATGAATTTAAGACATTTAGAGCACAGGGATCATCTGTTCTGGACTGTTCAGCCCATCCAATAGTAGGGGAATTTGCTCTCACTGTGTTAACAACAAGGTGATTTTTCCATCATGTATACCCCGTAGTTAGTCCATGCAAAAATTGTCAGTGCTCTAGCCCACCTGTACTGATATGTTGACTCCATCTTTGCAGTTTATGGAACAGGAGACAAAAGGACAGATGACTTAAGAGTCAATCTTGCCAAGCTGTTAGTGACAACTGGCTGATTCATTATTTTCAAATATTCTGTGCATTTTGAAAGTACGTTTGTGCAAGACTGTGTATCACACCCATGTGCACTGCAAATATGCATGTGTGTCCTCATGCACTCATAAAATTTGAAAAAAAATGGGGACCCATTCATCAAAACATTGCTCCATAGTGCTACTAGTGGTCAAAAGCACCACTGGGTATAATGACTTGGTACATAGTGTAATGGCAATTCTGCAAACATTTCTCTTCATTAGTTCCACTTTACAGATCGCACTACTACTAATCATGTCTATAATCACATAACAACTGGTTTAATGTATGCAGTTGGGTGATCTCATGAAGCCAACATATCCAGCACACACACTACTTTCCTCAAACATATGTTCCAATGATAAACATATTGAGCAGTGAAACTTTTTTTTTTTCAGTTTCAATGCAAATACAAATACAATGCAGCAAAGCACCAACTAGAAGAAACACCTAATGGAAATTTTTTCTTTACAAAAAAAAAAAAAAAGGTGCTGCAAAATTCCCTGACACATGAAGTTAAGCTATTTATTCCTCAGTACAAACAACTGAGCTAAATCATAAGAACCTTCCAATTCCAATTAAATATTTTTGTGCATTATGTCTATTGGGTAAACCTGTCCATTTGAATAATAAATTATTTAAAAAAAGGCTCAACTGTATGACAGTTCTCATTAGTGACCATATGAACTTACATTAACCACATGTGGAAAGCAATTAGGGCCTTGTCATGAGACAACAGGCTCGAAGACCAGCTGGTTGCATTGATAAGCAGAAAATCAGGTAACAATTTCCAATTATATCCACAGAATGCTGCAATATGTGTTTGCAAACTAATAATTAGCCTTTTATGGGTTTGTATTATCTACTATAGGCAGTCAGCATTTAATGCAAAGAAAACTGACTGTTTAAAGACACAATATATTGTGAGACTGTTGAAGTCTGTACTGTTTTTGCAGTTTGACTTAGAGGGACATGCAGATAGTACATAATTGGCAGGGTTATCTCTGTTTTTGTCTCACTGTGGTCTTGGAAAAAAAGAGAAACCCTAAAATGCCCAGAGAAACAAATGGTGTTGGCACTAAGCTATGTGATCCACTGAAGCATGTCTTGGCAGATATATTAGTTGCACCTTTGCCTAATTTATTATTTGTTTGCCTCACTTTTGTCCACTGAGGCTGGCACCTAATTGGAAATAGACACCTAATGAAAAACTGATGAGAAAAGCTTCAGCCCAAGACATGACAAAAACACTGCAGAATACTTCTTCTTGGCCTCATGCAAACTAGCCACTTGAAATAAAAAAGGAAAAAACAACAACAGCAACAAAACAGCAACAGCAACAGCAAGAAAATATTGTGAGTTAACTGGTCATATCACTTGGCCCAATTAATTCAGTCAGTTTTTAATTTGTCAGTTATTACTGCAGTGATTCTGATGAATATCATTTTAAAAAGTAATTAAACATGTTGGAAAATATGCTATTTACATTCTTGCTGATAGTGAATGAGAAGATTGATAGCACTCATGCAGGGATGCACAATAATATCAGCACATCATCGGTATTGGCTGATAAAGGCTTTAAAATGAAATATCGGCATTAGCCCGAAATGAACATTTCTGCCGATATGACAGGCCGATTTGTTGCCTTCTCCTCTGCCGCCTGGCTGTGGTTCCCGCCACGGACTGTTTCATCCTGACAGTCCCAGTGCTTCCTCCGCAGGCTCTACTTCATTCAGCTGCCCGACAGATCCGCTGCTTCTTCCCACTTTAACCTGAATATCAAACCGGGGGTTGGTGTTCTGGTTGGATCCGCACACAGAGCTGGGGTTAGCTGAGAGACTAGCGGAGGCTAGCTGGCTGTGCTTCCCTCTGGCCATGCGGCAGCTAATGCCCCGCTAGCCTCAGAGCTAACCCCGGCTCTCCGTGTGGATCCAACTGGAGCACCAAGCCCTGACGCACCGGGACTGTCAGGGTGAAACAGTCCTGGAGGAGCTGCTGTGTTCAGCTGCACAGATAGGAAACACTGCAGCTGACAAGATGTACCCCTCTGTTTGAAAAAACTTCTTTTTGGTTTATAATAGTGGTTGAGAACTAGCGTATTAGGTGCAATACCACTTCTGCTTCGGCATGTGGACCAGAGATTAAATCCGACCCATTAATCCTGTCTGTATAATAAACTCAAAGAAAACTCTACTCCTTGTCACACTTGGCAGGTTCATTAAAGTTTTAATGCTGAGCTCCAGTCTTGCTTTGAGAACTCCAGTCTTCATAAGTTTTTCCTTCATATATTGTCTTTCTTGATCATACTTAGTACAATCTATGATTACATGTGTAATAGTCTCCTCAGCCAGGTGAAAAGAAAATGTGTGCATATATCGGTATCGGCATCAGCAATCCGCAAAAATGAGATGGAAAATATCGGCATATCGGATATTGGCAAAAAATCCAATATCGCCATCCCTACACTCATGCTTTTATGGTAAACATGATACAGCCAACAGTTAGCTTGGCTTAGCACAAAGACTGGAAACAGAGGAAAATAGCTAGCATGGCTGCCGATTATAGCACCTCTAATGCTCACTATTAACACAAATTGTATCTTGTTTGTTTAGTCCATATAAAAATAGAAGTGTAAGTGGTTCAGAGTCAGTACTCGACAAGACTCAACAAGACAAACTTTTTTGTACAGATTAAACCAACAAGATATAACATGTTAATTAGTAAGTTTTAGAGTTGCTGGTAGGTGGACTTTATTACCTTTTAGACAGAGCTCGCTAGCTGTCCAACCCCCCCATCCCACCCCCGTCTCTATTATTAAGTTATCTGCTTGTGCTAGCTTAATATTTATAGTACAATCATGAAATCTTCTCACTCTCAAGACAGCAAATACTCATATTTCCCTAAATAACAAACTATTCCTTTACACTCAACTTAAATCTAATTCTAATATTAATCCTAAAACTAACTCTTGTCCACAAAACAGCCCTTTAAAGAAGCAATGACCGACCAACATGTCAAAATGTCCTAACTCTCAAGATCTAAAACTCATATAGTTCCTCACAAAGATAGAAGTACAGGAGCACACACACTAGTATACACACTCACTGCCCTGTAACCAAAAACCACAACACAAACATTCTGCCCCCCCCACCCCCCTCTTTTTCTTTTCTTTTTTGACGCCCCCAAGAAGGAAAGAAATAAAGAGGCAGAATGTGTAACATGAGTTGACACGCCATTCCTTCCAGCCACTCTTGGGTAGGTTTTTTCCTCTTTTACCAGAGTGCACTAATGAGTAGAAAACAAGCATTTGTTTGTTGACATGGCTGCTCTGTGGCTGTCTGAAGAATCTTGATCGGAGTGTTGTGAAGGAATCACCAGTGACTCCAGGGGCCTCGTCTCCACCAGTGAGCTGGCCATTTTGACACCTCCGCAGCCCTGCTTACACTACAACCATTACTCCCCCACTGCCACAACTGCCTGAGTAGAAACACTGTGACACGCTCTTGACCCAATTTCACGTTCTAATTCTGTAATGGGTTTCAGCCTAATTTAAGCAAGCTGGTACATATAATTACAAGAAAACAGAGTGTTACTTAATTGGAGTTCTTTCTTGAGGCATAGAGGCAGACAATGTTTTCTGACTAGTGTGGGAGATGAATGTTACAACACTTGTGGAACACACTCTAAGTTGAAGATTTCATTTCGAATATGCTCCCAAACAACATGAAAAAGGATGAATGTAGAATATACATGCACAGCACAGTGTAGAAAGTTGCAGAAAACATTTTGTGTTACTGTTGACATGAGATTCTTAGTCAAATAACATTTGTTCAAGGCTGCACCAATCAATATTGTGACAAACCCATTGAAAATGAATTTGTCTCAACTCTGCGGAGCATTTTAGCATCTTTCAGCTCATTATTTTGGTTTTTATGGCCCCAAAACTTAACTGTTTCAGCTCAGCTTTTATCAACCTCATTACCAATACAAGCAGGCAGCTGTTTTCAGTGAAAAAGCTCTGATAAACCCACTGTACACCTGCCCAGAACCAATGGCAGACAGATAGTTATTGAATAACTGGTGAACATAGTGCAGCATTTAGCAGCTAAAGGGCCTGCTATTTCCCTCGAGAGTTGGTGAAAATCAAAACAGACCTAAAGAGAGATTGAATATTGGACTTTTATTTGTCATGTTATGGGAAACACAGGTCCAACTGAATGCTAATGTTGATTTGTTTCTCCTGGTTGTGTACAGTATATAGACTACTCTTTGCAAACATGTTAGCTAAAACAACTAATGCTATTTTATGCCAAACATGTGTTTTTACCTTGTTGAGTTCTGCTCCCCAAGTGGCCAAAATAAAAACAAAACTGCTTTACAATATTAATGTCAATTTTTTTTGCTTACAGCCTCATGAAAAAAAAAAAACGCATTTGTGTAAGACAGAATACTTAAAATGTTTTTGAGTCTGATCAGTAAAGTATTCCAACACAAAAGAAGCAAAATGCGAATTCACTGAGAATACATCTCCAACAGACCTATATGTTCAGCAGTGGTGTCCTTTGATCCATGTTATGTAACATTAATATTACTAACATTACTTCTTATCCAATATTGCTTGGTCATCTTTCTTAAAGTAATTACATTTTGATTAGTTTATATAATACATTACTTCTCCATTGATCCCCCCGAGCAGGGATTTGGACATGGACTGGACAAAATGAAAGACCAGACAGCAGGAAAAAAAATGTTATGAAACATGCCTGGTTATCATCATGGTCACCATCATAATTTTTAAAAAAATAATTTCTATTTATTCTGCTTCATAAGTATTGAAGATCTGCAGTACTATATTGCAGCCAACAGGAATAAGAAGCCATAAAAGTGCTATGAATGGAATCCTAACAGCCACTTGGCTTGCATGCCAGTAACTGGACTTGATCCATTTACTCAAAATCTAATCAGATAACTGCCTTGAAAATATAATAAATATCCAAAAGGTTGAAATATGTGTGGTTCTGGATCATGGTTTGCATAATGCAATCTTAAATATTTTAAATGGACTGATAAAAAAGAAAGTAGTGAAAAAGCTTAAGTAGTGCATTGCTAACCAAGTACCCCTGTTTAAAGGTGTCAGTCAATCTTTTTAGATACAAGCTAAACAAATCTATAACAAACACTAAAGCCTTTTGAAACAGTAAGTTACATTATATAAACCACCATGAAACATCCCATTCCTTAATTAATGTTTGACATAGTGTTGACACTGTATCTCCCCACCAGTCAAAGTTTCCTACTTCTGCTGTAAAACAGTGTGTGGACTGTCCATCTATTAATTAGTCTCCCGCTGTGCTATATCACCATGTGATGCATGCAGGAGGAAGTGTGCACATGCTGGTTTCATGAATATTGTAATTTGTTTAAAAAAAGGACAAGAAATTTAAATTTTTAAGTGAGATTCTGTATTTTTAATGCTTGTATTTCATTATAACCCAACACTGCAAGTAACAGATGTATCACAGTAAACATTTACACTTTCTTTTACTGTACACGCTGTATACACTCTCCACACAGTCATTACTTGAACCATACTGTATATATCCACCTCATTTATGCCACAGTGCAGGCTACGGATCAGAAGCTTCCCACAGCTTAACGTGCCTGCTGCTGTCAGAAAGTAGATGTCTGCCGTTTGACCCCAGGATTCTTTTAGACCGTCGCAGTGGCACACCAATCTGTCAAAACAGTCTCCCCTTCCCCCATCACACAAACATCAGCCTCACCCCCACCCGCCCCCGCTCCCAGAACTCCACACAGGCTATAAAGACACCAGACAGTTTCTCAGGTTAGAAGCTGAAAATCAGAAACACTTGGAACAGCATGAGAGAAAGGCAATGGGCTCAATAATGGACAGGAAATTGGTTATGTGTGGCAAAATGAGCAACATTTTATTCAAGAGATCTTGATGCAGCACGCTTGGAACTCAGGTGTATGTATGTCTGAGGGTAGAAAAGGGTCATACTGAATAAGCCAACTTGATGTTTTGGCATGTATTCGGACTACATTTTTGCCAAAGTCTTATGTAACTCAATGATAGAAATACTAAGTCACAAACCACAGAATGTAAGCAGTGTAAACAATCACCACACTATCTTGCGTATTCACTACCAGACGCATTAGAATGAGAGTAACAGTGCGAATATGAAACCATGTAAATTATTTAGTGGCAAAGATATACGCATTTCCTCCTTTCTTTTGTTTATGATAAACCATTCTAATGTGAGCGCATATCAGTAAGGAAGCTAACCCATTGGAGTAAACATACATTTATTTGGAATTTATTGCGGCTGCAGGCATAGATATACTGGATGATACGTTTCACATGGAAAACCAACTGCTCTAACTATTAGACAAATGCACCGGAGCTCAATATAGCAAATACACAATCTCTCCGAAACGTCTATTTCCCGTGTGAGCAGTTTGCAGCAGCTCCCCATACAATCACTGCCAGTTTGCAAACTATCACATTCTTCTGGTTTGTATCATCATAATCATCAAAATGGAATAACAAAAACAACAACTGCTATAGGGCATTTTCACCCCCGTAAAATAATTGAAAAACAGTGTGGCGCATTTGTCTGTGTTATGACCGCAGCTGGGCCGTAACACAGCATTTCTTTTGTTACATCATTAAGGGCATGTTTTCTGAGTCAGTGCTGACTAATTTGAATAACAGGGTGCCTTAGTTAATCTTTCCTGTTTTTTGGAAAATAGTGTCTGAACTTTGTTTGAATCTTTCATGCAGCCAATTAGTGATATAGTAATGAGGTCTGTCATTTTTGTTGCCTTTCTCCTGGGAACATTAAATACAGGGAAATATTCTGTGAAACACAAGTAAAGTAAAGTATCGATGCAGCATGACTTCTAAATATGTTGCCTACTAAGACGTTAAGGTCAATTCTGTCTCTTTTGATTTCAACCTAGCAGACTGGGAAAAGATGCTATGCATATTGCAGTTGAATAAATATATGCCGGTTACTTAAGGATCTCAAAAATATGTTTTATTGATAATAAATAAAACTATACATTAGCCCACACTCTTGAAAAACTACAGCCAAAATCTGTTTTGAACGTACTGTGTTTCAGTCTCAGCAGCTCTTGAGACCTGAAACACCATTAAAATGGCACCATTTACATTTGTCATTTCAAGTGTATTACATCCAAATAAAAGCAATTTTGTTTACACTTATATGCGTCTCAATTAATGGATCACAGGTCTGATAGCAATTAATCTTGGCTTTCTGTTTTTGACCTCTACCAACTCCTGAGGGAACTGTCTGACTCTTTAGCTGCTAAATGCTCCACTTTGTTCACCAGCTAGTCTCTCAGTGTGTCTGTTAGCTGTTTGGTGCTGAGTAGGTAGTGTACAGCGGGTTTTTAAAGCTGACTGTGGTCAAAAATTACACTAAACTACAAGCTGAAACTCACTATGAAGCTCCGTAAAGCTGAGAGGAGCTGCAGAGTCGCTGATAATTCTCTGTAGGTTCATCATTAAGAACAATGCCTCTCAAATTACACACTGTCATATTGTTATTATGGAAAATGGCTATTATAACTGCTTTAAGATCATAATCAAAATAATTGTCTTGGTTATCCGTGTGTGTCTTCATCGTTTCATGACAGAATAAAAGCAAATGATACATTAAATGAGAGGACTGTACTCATTCTATAAAGCACACACTATAGACATGACATATGAAGGAGAGAAAAATAACAGTTTGGTTTTTGAGAGAACCTGGCACGGAACAAGAGACACATCAAAAACAAAGTTCTGCATTTGGGATGAATCTCGATGAGCCCTTCCCGGATAAAGCAATCAAACTGTTAATGCCCCACTTTGGTGGCAGTGCATTGTCCTGTTGTGGGCGGGCAAATGGGAAACAGAGTGCCTAAATGGATCAATAGCGATCTCCGCCTCATCATCAAATGGCAAGATTGGGATTTCTAGCTCTGGACTGCATTCACCAATCATAGCCTCTTTTATTAGCTCATCAAATTGCATTGTGCATCACAATCAGTCTATTTGTGCTACTAGACAAATAACAAGCCCAGCTCTGACGAACATTTGCAGGCAGGGAGACACCAATGTCATTTTAGCTGTATCCTGAAACATATAACACTTGAATCTCAGCAAATGCATAATTCTATATTTTGTGAACCTGTTAATCATAGCTAATGATCAGAGGTGGAACAAACAGCAGATTGTGGAAAGGAAAAATTACCAGCTAAATTGTGTTTTACTGACCCTGCTGCTCTCATTTTTCTATTTCTAATATCTTTCTTTGCCATCAAGATTGCTTTTCTTCCTGCTCTTTGGAGGATTGGGAACTTTGCCGGGAAAGCTGCCAACTCTCTGGAACTGATCATTCAATCTCCTACAACTCTTCTGCATCTCATAAGCCCCGCTTCCTGTCTGCCCCTCTCTGAAGGCAAGGGACCCTTCTCTATTATTTCCTCATCTGATCTCCCCTGATGCACTCCCGGTGCTCATCGCGGCTCAACCCCTCTTCTGTTAATCCTGCCTTTTATCTGGCGCTGGGGGACCTTTCAGCCTATGGTTCACTTATGATATCAATCAGTTGCGCAGCTACCAACATGGCCTTACACACACATACACACATGCAGGTGATCCCATGAGCTTTCCGCTGTTCCCAGATCATCACAAAGGCAAGCAATACCTTCAGAGAAGAACACTATCAGCTTTGACTTTTAAATTATCAGGATCTGGATGTACTGGAGTACACAGTGACATTACCTAAGGTCATTTCTGGTTTATATCTGTTAGCAGTACAAGGAGCCAATGGTAACACTGTTGAGAAGGCCTTCTGAAGACTCAACAAATTCAGACTTTTATAAATAGAAAAGCTGCAGGTTGTGTTTCTTGGTGGCATCACAGACTCAAGCCTGTTGGGATTGTTTATGCTCACAAATAATTCAATATTCACCATATTGAATATTCTCTGAGATCACTGGCATAACATGGACTTCTATTTGGGGTGGATCTTCACTTCAAATAAAGTATTTGTCATTTTGCAGTCAGTCACTCTGGAGTTTGCAGTGTGTCTCTGGATGGTATTTTCTTTTTATTGTTATTCCTACAGTACCACTGGCAAACAAAGCATTAGTGTGTGGCCATTTAAAATTCTCTTTCCCCTGCAAGAGCTACAAAACAGTGCAGTTGCTAGCATTTTAAAGCGTAAGCCCCAACATGGCTATGAAAGCTTGTCCTGTCATGTTTCATCAGGGCATTGTCTAACTGGTAAAGGCTAACAAGGGTGAATGCTGGGAGCATACAGAGCCATAACCCAACCCTCCCCCCTTAGCATGCTTCTGAGCCCCTTCCTACCACAGCCTTCACATGGCATGAATGTCATGTTGATAGTGGCTGGAATTGAAAGGTTTATCCTGTAGACAGTGGGAAGACAGGCAGTATAAAATATGAGTTGAGAGTGAGTGGTTTAGAGGATGGAGAGCAGTTTGGATAAAGCAGTAGAAGACAAGTACTGTATGCCAGAGTCATAGAAAAGATACCTTAAAATCCAAAGGCATAATAATGGGTTAATTCCAAAGTTTACTGCAAATTAAAGCTTCACTAATGAATACTAAGTTACCCTCAGCTCTATTGTAACATCTTTTATCTTTTATTGATCTAGTTTTATGATCCACAACTTTGAGAAAGCTCTGATAAATCCACTGTATACTACCAGTACCAAAAAGTACTGTAAGTACCAAAAAGTTAGCAAGTAGCTGGTGAACATTTAGCAGCTAACAAGCTGGATATTTTACCTCTGCAGTTGATGGAGACCAAAACAGGACTAAAAGAAGAGCGAATATTGGACTTAATGGGAGTGCCACTACGCTCAGTTCTGGGGCCACTATTGTTCCATTTATACATCAATCAATAATCTCCCATTCATTTGTGAAGATGTGGATATTCAGATGTATGCCGATGACACAGTTGTATACACTTGTGCGAGGGATGCTGAACAAGTGGCCATCAAGCTATTATTAACACTTCATAAAGTTGCTAAGAGACTGAGTGACTCATGTCTTACCTTGAATATAAAGAAAGCAGTGATGATGTAGTTTGTTAATAAACAAAAACAAACTGTGTATCCCCAGCTTAGTGTTAATGGACAAATATCAAAAACTTAATGAGGTTAAATATTTAGGTATGATTTTAAAAAAGACATTAAAAAAGATGAGTAAAAATTTGAAATATAACATCCTTAAATTTAGACATATTAGGAACTCTAACAATAGAAGCATTGAAAACATTTTTGCATGCTATGATTTTTTCATATCTGATTTTTTCATATACAACCTCTGAAGTTTTGAAAATCTCATTCTGTTTTCAGAAGTTCGATTGATATTGGTATTGGTATTGGTAAGGTAATTCACAATGCTGCTCCTCCACCATTGAGGAGCTTTTTTCAGCTCTGCTCTGAGCAAATAAAAAGGAACTCTTGATGTGCTCTAAACTCAAATTTAAACATCCCTCTGCTTTTTCATTTACGGCCATCAAACATTGGAATGTGCTTCCAGCTGAGCTTAAAACTTGCACAGACTTTGATTGTTTTTCTCATGGTGCAAAAAAATGGATATTGAGCCATCAGTCATGTCAACATTAATTTGACTGTGATTCAGATTTTTGATTGCAATGAATTGTAATTTTATAGTTGTACTGGATGAATGTGCTGGTATTTATATGTTGATTTGTGCTTGTAGATTTTTCTTTATAATTGTTAGTGTGATGAGACTATGTAATGATGTTGCATGTAAATGAATATTCTATAGTGTCTGGTGATTGTTCTGTGTGTGCTTGCCCAGGGACTGCAGATGGAAATTAACTAATCTGGCTAAATCTGACATAAATCCTTTCTTCTCACTTAGAGATAAATGTTTTTTTGTGTATGGTCCTTTTTTAAATAAAGATTTAAAAAATCTCTCAAGCTTTGATGAAGACAACATTAAGAGGAAAATCATAGTCTTTCAATAATACCCATACTGTAGTCCTTCAACCACTGCTCCAGTGCACACAGAATCAAACCTAAGAGCATCAAGCAGACAGTTCTGTACAAAGGGATGCTAATTCCTCTGGACTACATTCAGATACACCGTATCCCCTATGTGCATGCCTGGCACTGCCCATTAGCAAACCCCGGCTCCAAACAGAGGACAATACAGCCGGGCAAAGCTGAGATCTATTTGCTGCTCGGATTTAAGAGAGGACCTAAACAACTCCACTTTTGGCACAGACTGAAAACGCAGCCACAGGCTTGTGATAAAAGATTAATTGCATAAAAATGGTGTTTCAGTCAATTGGCGAGAACACAACAGCATGTGGGAGATGGGGGATTATAAGGTTAGAAAAATGTTACTGGAAAAGCCCAGCACATTGACCAGCCCCTATAGTTTAGGCCAACTTGGACTCACCTTCAAAGACTTGGCCTCTTTCCTAACAACGATACTAAGCTGGTTTGTGGTGTGTTTTTAGCTCTTTTTTTCACTTTTATTATATATTTGCCCAACCAGTTCGTAACTGACTCACTTTCTCCTAAGCTTTAAAGTTACACGAACAAGCATTTTCAAAGTGTTTTTTTTTTCTAATTTTTAGGCATCCCATTATGATGGATAAATACAATCTATCTAGGTTTGTTTAGCTGCTTGTGAAACTGATATGTGTTACTTATCCATCTATGCTAATGTTTCTAACACTGTTTTAAAGCTACACATCGTTAATTAGGAAACTGGGGTGAATTTAGAGGGAGAGGAAGACATTAGTTTTGGAGGGAAATCCAGAAAGGTCAGCCATTTTCTTTCGGTCAGTATGTCCTAATGAAGACAATCTCCCGCTGGTGCAGAGAGGAGTTGGGAATAGTGAAGACCATAATTATCTAGCACCCTCCGGTAAACACATGAGTTCATTATATCCAAATATCAAGTTGTAATAGCTGGAATTCAGAGGAACACTTTTCAGTGTTGGGCTTGATTTGATGTCTATACTGCTGTTACAGACATAGTACACAGTTGTTACAGACATAGTTTACTGATTAGACAAGGTAAGGTAATCTCCCTAACATACAGATATTTCACCAAATTACACACATAACCTGATTTCATTGTGTTTTTCTTTCTTTGTATTGCTTTAAAATCTATAGCTTCTCTGGGAGGCGTCACATTCTGAATTGGTTTCTCACTTCTCTTCAGAGCAGCTGTCAGCATATATTGACAGAAGACAATGTAACACATTTCTATATTGCACACACTCTTTTGGCAGGAAAGAATGATGCCTGTGAACGTGACTATTTTCAAGCACATTGTCCTTGCAGTAACAGCTGGTATGAACATGTGTTGATTGATATGCTACACCCAGGTAAAGTTAACTTCATTGTTATTGTTTTTCACATGAAAGCGATTGGTATAGTGTAGTGCAGCAGTTAAGGCATTGTGGAGATTAATATGCACACTTAAAATAAGGTTTAGTTTTTCTTTCTGTGCCAGTCGCAGAAATATGGTTTTACTTGCTTGAGAAGAAACTTTTTTTTTCTTTCATTTTCATATTGTAGCTGTTTTTTCAAACATATTTGCAAACTCAAGGTAATGTTTTCTCCCATTGTGAATAAAGGAGAGGAAGAGCCGTATTTTGGCTAATGTGTTCTGAGTCTACCATCTGAAACAGGCAGAAATGAGGTGCGACAGTACATTCAGATTATGGTTTAATCCTGTGCTGTATGTTCTTTTTCCTCTGTGGTCCCGCAACCAAGCAGAAAGAAAATAAAAATCAACAACTGTTACAATTTTGTGCAATTTGAAAAGCCACTCACCCCACTCCCACGTCCCTCCCTAACTCTGTGCTGACACGTAGTAAACTTTCCTGACATACATCTGACACAAAGTATGCTTAGCATTAAAAATTGCACACCTCTGCACCTCTGCTCTTAAGGACACACAGCTTCAAACACATTCATCCTCACAAGACACACACACACATACACACACACAATTACACACCCCAACCTTTTGATGTGGTGAAACCAAGAGGCAGCTGTTAATTAAAAATTTGAAAGGATAATGTTGGTTTGAATGTATGTCTGTTAGACTTACAAAAGGCAACTAATTAAAATTTGAAATGAATCCTACTGCCCCTCTTTTCACGTCGCCTCATCCTGCAGAGAAATGAAGGAGATCGAAATTAAAGCAATAACACAAGCAGCGCTGTATTTCAAAGTCAATGAGCTGAAGTGGTGAGTGGTATCTTCCTCGCCTGCAGTGCAAGAGTTCAGCGTGCGCTGATCAAGGCAGAGGGGTGCTCACAAGGGGCCCGCCATGTTGTAAAATAGGTGACTCTTCACATTTCCCCGAGAAACTTGCATTATCAGAGACCCTGTCATACTCTTTTCACTCAACAGACAGTTTGCTGTTCTGTGGCTTTTAAGAGCTTCGGCTGTGTAATTGCCAAACAGTTTCAATGCCTCAAGGAGGGCTTTGACACATTCTATTCGAACAAAGCTTATCACTTTAACATTTAAAATTTACCATTGACTGCTTATAAAGTTTGAAGTCGAGATTGCTCTCTGAAATGCATCGATATTTGAGTTCATTACTTTATGCAGCTCTATAACTTTGAAATTAGAATCCCCTATTCCATCTAGAGATATCAAAAGATGTTTCTCAGACTCTCTAAATGCCACTTATTATTGATTTCTGTAACGTTGAACTAATTTTCTATTGTGTAAATAATTGTGTTAAAACTATATTTTTTGTCTGTACTTGTATTCTGTGTATATATATATATATATATATATATATATATATTTGTGGGCAAGTCTAACTGCATACATATCACCTTTTTATACATTAAAATATTTTTTTTGTCTTTAAAGTACCAGAAAACTTGGTTTAAGAGGTTTTATCATGGTATCTCCATACAACTGCCTCACTGTATTAAGATTCAAAGATTACATTAGATTGTGTATTAAATTCTGATAAACGAATAACATTTTAAAAGTGTGTGTTCATGTAAGACCAAATTATCACAGTTAGGACCTTTAAAATGATGGATATTATACAGTAAAATAATAAAATGTTTATGAGTAATAATAGCACCCAAGGATTTACTGGAGTTAAAAAGTTTCCAGCATGGTGAATTTGAAAGCCTGTTTTCACAGCCGCATCCATGACATTAAAATAAAAACTGACAACTGTATTTCTCCACTGTCACACACTAACACTAACTTAAAAAAACAACACTTAGCCTTGCTATTCTTTCTCCTTCCAGTTGCTTCTTTATAAGGAAGTAGATGTTCCACAGAGTCGAAAGCTGATGCTACTCCTCATATTTACAAATCCGATTCATTGAATCAATATTGAACACTGCGGGTGCTGCTAAGAGCCCCATTTACTGTAAACATCTCATTTCCTCCGGATCTGAGCACTTGGAATTGGCGTTCCGTGAGTCTGAGCTTGTCACTAGCTTTGCAGTTCAAGCCCATCCACGGCGCCTAATACCTCGGCTCTGTCAATGGACCATTCAGATGTATTTATGTTGCTTGAGCAGGTGTCATTTACTCTGAGCAGATTGTGTTTAGAGGATGCGGATATTGTGAGATTGCACGACTGGGTCATGTCTGTGGATGCAAATGAGAATAAGGTGGATGTGATTTGTCTTTCTTGCATTATGACTCACAAAAAAGATCTAGAAATAGATTGTGCTTAGAGGACAGAGATATTGACAACATTGGGGCATAGTTTATTGTTGATTTATTAAGCAGCACAAGATGAACACTGACTGAAATGGAAATGCATCCCCCTGACACACACACACAGACCAGTAGTACCCTTATATTGAAAATTTCTATTTCATCTTTAGATGAAAACAGGGGGAAAAAGATAAAACAATACAAGAGACCAGAGATATCTGAGTGTTACTGATATCTTTTGGATCGTTTAGAACGCTTTCAGTATAGTCAACCTTACAGTCAGGAAAAAGAATAAGTAATCCAAAGATATAAGGATGTCAAAGAAATATACAGTGAACTCAACCCAGTTTTTTATGGCCATACACAAACCCATTAAATACAATACAGTATTCCATAAAGCAAACAGATTGTCGTTGTCCTAGAGAAAAACTGCAATCAAATGACATCACGGGCTAGGACTGTATCATCTGTTTGTTTTTTTGCAGTACTACTATCTACTACTGTTTCTCAGTGACATAACAAATATGTTGTGAGAAACTCTTTGATGTAAGCAGGTATGGGGGTTTTGGTGGATAGCATTGCTGTAATTTAGTACTGTGGCAATTGGAAATAAACAGCAGGGAGTCCATGGTAATTATATTATTTTCAAAACCACTGTTCTGATTCTTGCTGATTCCTGCTCTATGTTACATATTGTCAGTGTATTAACACTAGTTCCGTTTAGATTTAATTAGATTCCTCTGCTTTATGTCTCCCTGTCATTTATTTGAAGACACTATGTCTATATACAGTTTTCCACCCACATAAAATATACAATCAGAACAGTTTGCATGAATTTATATTGAGTTTTGACCAAGCAGCAACATCCAGGGCTGAAAAATGAAGCCAATGCGGAAGTGCCAAAAACTGCAGTTCCTCGAGTGGCCACTTGAGGCTGGCTCCAAAAGCGAGTCAACTCCCATAGACCCCCATGTTAAAATTCCCTACTTTACAGCAGAAATAAACATGTTTACAGCCAGGTACAAAAAACAGCTTTGGTCTCTATAGCTAATTTTTTTAGCTAACTCTTTTAGTTTTGTTCAGCGTTTGGTTGTACTAAAAGACCCTCAAAGGAGTCAGATGTTCAGTTTTTTCCAGTAAGTGCATTTTGTTTTAATGGTTTTAAGCCTGTTTTTCTGTCACTAGCAAAAATTAGCATGATCACAGTTAACTATAGACTATAATTGCACAGTGCTAACCAAGCTAGCAGCTAGCATTAGGGTCAGCTCCACCTTCTCGTCCAAATATGGTCACTTCTGGCTCCAAAAATCCAAGATGGTGATGGTCAAAATGCCACCGAGGCTTCAAAACAGGAGTCCACAAACCAATGGGTCACAGTGGCTATATTCATTATTTTTTACAGTCTATGGGTTTGACAGGATTTTGACTGGGGAGTTAGGTAAAAAAAAAAAGTATAAGCTGGTAGTAACTCACTATATGGGGTATTTTGTCTTTCTCTTTATACCATGTCATCTCATCATAGTGCCATGCACCTCACATTCACCTTGCTTGTTTCTTGTTAAAACTAGCCCAAGGCAGCCAGCCAGTTCACACACTTTCATGAGCTCTTTGTGCAGTGTGTCCTTTGTGATATAATAGCTGCAAGATGGTCAATTTAAATACAGTATTTGGATTTTTTCATTCACAGTCCATTTTGTAACTGCTTATTTGTATGAGGCAAACACGTTATGGAATTACATAAACTGTGTGTTTAAAGGCTGGCAGATTTCCTTCAAAGATAACCTGTATTTAGTCTCATGGCACCATACCACAGAGCATAATTAAAGCCTAATCAGCACTTACATAGATGTGGAATTAGATTTTTTTGTTGCTTCAAGCTTTCTGCATTCTGTCTTTATCATTCAACCTCCTTGAGCGCCCAGATCTGTAGCTCCAGGTCACACTCCCAGTAATTAATGGGGACCAATAACTCAATACTGCAGCTGCAGCGCAGGGGGGCTGTATAGAAACTTCAGATTACAGACACATTGATTTCTCCGAGGACACCGAGGTCCATCCACATGGGCCGTGGGGTTGGTGTTGCCATAGTTACAAGTACCATTTGCAAAAGATGTCTTTAATTGCTTGATTAGTCTTTGAAAGGGCAGTGATAACAGCATGATGTAGCATTATGAACACATGACTTGCCTGCCAAGAACACCAGTGATATTCAAAGTCAAGCTATATCAGTACTAATCTCCAACTTGAGGCCGTTGGCAGGCTACCAATTTACTTGCCATGTATGTTTGTCACGTTTGTCACGTCATGCATGTATGAATGTTCAGTGAACCAATTTTCTGCAAGAATGTAGAATTATGTGTGTGTGTGTGTGTGCACAGGGTGTGTGTGTGTGTTGGTTGTGTATGAAAAGTAGGACTTTGTAGCTGCTGTACCGTATGTAGGGGAATGGATATGCCTATTCCATATCCCCATAAGTTTGGAGATTCTGGTTTTGTACTTATTTTATATGATTCAGCTTCTTTTATCACTATTCAAATATATCAATACATTTTTTGAAATATTTATTGCCATCCTTTAAAAATTCAATTTAAATTCAATTCAAATTCAGTCAATGTTGCTCCTAAATTGGCATAACAGTCAGTCAGTTTGAATGTCTTCTTTGACTTTTTTCTTTCCCCTGCCCTAATCAGCACCCTCTCTATGTTCCACAACCTCCTGAAATACAACATTTTTAACATTTTGAACAAATGTTTTACCATCCTCTGCAAATGATGTTTGTCAACTAAATATTAATAATGCTTGGCCCTTGAATTAAAGTGAAATACTGTATGTACATATAAAACCCCCATATGTAGAATTTGAAAATCTCTGACTTTAACACCTCCTAGTGGTAGTATCAAAAAATACTGTAGCAAACAGCAAAGCATATCTAGTCTCAGGAATCTAATCTAGGGATAGTACCTAAAACCAAACACATATACAGCACCAATTAACGATTGTCTTTTTTTTTCTACAAACAAAAACATATACAATCAGTGTAATTTGAAGTTTGAGAGATCACTAAAAGAAATTTGGAAACCTTCTTTAAACAATACACATAGTGGCTTTCACAAAAAGTGGAATGCACATATCTATTTGACTATATATAATTTGAAAGAAAAGAAATATATGGAAAAATGAAAACCATTCTCACTAACTAAGTTATCTCTTATGCGCCATTACTTTAAGATGAGGGCACCACTTTCTGGTTTTACCACTATTACTAATGGTTACAACACTGCCAACAAATACTGTAACTACTATTGTTTTCATATGGCACTGTGAATGCAATACAATATCCTGCCTTCATTAGAAGTTTCAGACCCCACTTAAAGTTGGATAATAACTGTACCACTGTCCATCCATTGCTAATACATTATGTGCAGTTTTACTAACGTTCTGCCTTTTAAAAATGATTTTGACCACTGACACCCCAAAGAAATCAGAACATGTATGAAGAATAAATAAACGGGTGCATAAAGTCTGAGAGACAGAAACAATATGTGTTTTTGGTTGTAATTCTTTTGCAGTTACACAGAATTGCAACATATGGTTCATTGTTCAGTTTGATAGAATCCAAGCCAAACATGGTGTAAGGTAATTTTACTAAATTTTAATTACTAATACTTTATACTAGTATTTCAGAAAGTTTGTTTATATCATGATAATACTGTTTGCTGTGATATTTTTGTCCATAATAATTCAGCATAAATGTCAGATAATTTAGAGTCACTGTAATGTTTTTCTCCTTTTAAAGATCTAAACAGGCCATGCTTTTCACATACATTCAAAAATGTGTCTCGACCGAGCGACTGAGAATATAGTGGTTGCTGATCATGCAGGTTCTGTTGCATTACACTAACAGAGGCATGTGCGGATGCTCCCGAATCCCTTCCATCTTGACCGCTTTCAATAAATGACCTTCTTGCTGTAGCTCCTATACATCCCAGCGTTTGTCGAGAACAATGACGACGAGTCAGAGGGGAATAGGGGCTCCATTCAGCTGAGTGAATGCATCCCCACTGAGCTTTTGGCTGTGGAGACACAGCAAACCTGAAGTGGCTATAGCTCTACTGTAAATCATAATGCCTCCCAGTGCTCTCTGCCTCCCTCTATTGTGTCGGCTCTGTTCGCTCTGCTACCCATGTGTCAGAATGGCTCACGTCCCCGGCATGCAACATCTCTCCCCTGGCTGCTGCCTCTTCCTGTGAGCCTCACGTAGCTGTCTGTTTCGCTTCCTCTAACACCCCGCATCGCCTACTCCCCTCTTTCACTTTGTCTTTAGTTATCAGCCTCTCTCTCCCTCCTGCATCTCTCTTTTTTTTTCCTCCTCTCTAGCCCTCTGCTCTCTTCCCATCTCCACCTCCACCTCCTAGTGATTTTCTGCCTGCTGAATATGCAGGGCAGAGTGACACGCCATTGTAATAATGTCTCATCACGCTGCACTGTCTGTCCAGACTTAAAATGAGACCAAAGAGCAGGGAGAGAGTCAGGGCTTAAACAGGAGAGAATAAAACCTGGGATGGATCGTTATGTGCAAGGAGCTGATCGATTGATTTTGAGTTGCAGATGCATCTCATACTATAGCCATTCTTGCAAAAGAAAGACAAAAATAAAAAGCAATGAATTTCACAAACAGTTTTGTGTATTTTTATACTATAATGAAGTAAAAATGAAATTCTTGTGTACTTATCTCCAGTCACATGGCACAAAAACAACATATCTGTCACAGTTTTTTCATGTTATTTACCCAGGACATTGCATATCCACTGTCACAGTCCCCCAAGTTTCTCTTTGCATCTCTCTCCCAGGAGATGACAACATGTTCCACACTGTCCTCTTTTGGAAGATTAGAAAACTGCACGCTCTGAGCAGAGCATTAAATCCCACGACAGTGTTGAAAGGAAGAAAATGAATACAAGAGAGATGGACAGAGCGATAGACAGAAAAACGGCAGATACGCCTTGCTCTCTCTGCCTTATAGATTCCCGAGAATATGTGTGAGCAGATAAACCGCACTGCAATGTCAGCATGTTTATTTGACTTCGACTATCAACATCAAATCAATTTTTCAGAATGCACTTTTCTCTCCCTCTCTGGCACGCGCGCACACACACACACGCACACACACACACACGCAGGATATAAAAAGAATTGTTTGTGTATGTCTGCAGTCAGCACTAAACAGATGGGTTTTTGTAGCCTGGATTTCAACACTGTGACTGTCTCTGGTTCTGTAACTATAACAGACTGCTCCACAATATTGTTGCTCTGAATACACCCCTGCTGTCTTCTCCTCATTTTGTGTGTATATTTGACCATTTGTGGTCAAACACTCACAAGTGAATGCAACTGATAATCAGTGTCAGTCGCGATCACAGCAAAGGCTTCCTTTCAGGGCCGATCTCTACCTTGCATCAAAGCCGCAAGCACTCTCTCTTGTCAGCTTGATAAATGGCTCTGCGGGGAATAAAAAAGTCACATCTGAAACAATTTCACCAGCTGCACCTAACGCACTGCACCTATACAGTATTGAGGTTTAGAGAAAACACACTTGTTGAAAGGAGTCAGTGTTGCATAAGACTGTTTGTTTGGTTAAGGCATTTTACATATTCTCACACCTGAATCATAATACTCTAAACTGTGCGAATATTAGGCAAGCATCTAAAACATCTGTTGTAGAAAAGCTGAACCTACAGTAGAGGTGAACCAATAAGCCAAAATAAACAAACCCGTGTGCAATCATTACATTGCCCAGCATGTTCCATGTCCATGTGCCCCTGGCTGGTAATAACCTTTAGCTAATTACTATTTTTCCCGCATCTTAATATCAGTTCATAAAGCAATGCAGCGCTAATTAGGGGAAAGAGAGTGAGATGATATCCAATTAGGGGCCCGTCTCTCGTCTCAAAACAAGTGAGCCGACCCAGTTCATCTTCACCTTGCATGCCCCACAGCTACATGGACGGAGGGCGAGTTTCTTTGAAAGGAGAGCCAGTGTTCCCTGATGGTTTACACTATTAGCCGGTAAAAACATGTCAGCCAAAACAAAGTCATGGTAATGATGAGGACAATACCGACGGGGGGATCAGCGGATGTTTTCTTTTGCAGACCTAGGCAGAGGTCTCACTTTTGGATGCTGAAAATCTAGCAAAGGCACTTGCTAGGCAAAGCAGCAGAAAAGCTTTTCAGTGAAAAGCTTGGATTTGCAAAAACTTAAATTGGAGGGAGAAACTTTCCCCACCTCAAAATAACAACACACACTTTACAGATTAATGTGGAACTCAACCAGCATACAAATGACCTTGTGGTCTTTCGGTTTGAAAAGACTCACTTCACTGACAGTCACACCCAGTTCTTGTCTTTTAGCATCCTCATATCAGACGAATTACTTCAAATAATAAGCACACTTTTATTAATATCTACTGAATCAATGCTGTGTACATTTAGTCAGAGAAAGAAAACAAAAAAATCAATCACTATATTTGCGGTTATTCATGAACTCATGGAACAGAAAGGAAAATATTCATCAGGTTCCTCTGCAATACCTGCAAGCCATGCAAGAATAGCCTGGCCTGCTGGTCATTTCCTTTTATAGTAGAGACTGGTGGGCGCAAAACAGGCCCTTTACAGACTAGAATCAGATTAGTGTCATGGGGCCAGCTGCTGTGAATGGGAGTCATGTCGGTGGGTGTCGGAGAGGGGTCTGCCTGTCACCACCCTGTGTCATTTCAGCCCTGATGGCCTCGTCCCCGTAGACATCAGAGAGTAGCCGATGTAATCTGCAGTCATTCAGCAGTGACCTGGAGAAATGGAAACCAATGCTGGCCATGAGAGGGAGGGCCGAGACAGAAAGCGAGCGAGCGATCTGGTCAGCCTATGTATTTATCTACCTGACACTTTGAACTCTGCAGGACCAGCACAAAACTATCCCTTCCTCCGCCTTATTCAAATTGAATCTTAATGCAAACAAGCAGCGGCAGCGGTAAAGATGCAAGATCGAAGAGGACTTGGCTAATTGACTGAAATGATACATTAAGACATATGCTTACCTAATTGCAAGAGTTGCTCCTGCATTCTCTTAAATCGCAGCATAAACACTTGGGGCTCTGGTAAACAGTCAAACTGGCTTGGTCTGCTCCTGATCTGACTGATAATGAACTCATTTGAATATATTTCTACCCTAGTAATTACAATCTAATCGGATTGATGGATCATTTGGGCCCAACCTGCATGAAACATTCATTATTACAAGCCCCAACACATGGTCGGAGCATTTTCCACATCAAACAGCAGCGTTTATAACTTGGAACAGACTAATGAGGTGGACACACTATACAAATGCATGAAAGTAGCTGCTGAATGTGTATTTTGTGTATATGCATTGAGATCAAGCACATTCAGTACATCTATCCATGCATTTTAAATAGCCTGCACATTATGTGCTATTTTCTCAAAGCATACACTCACAAAATCACAAGTCAAGGACACGTGGGCAAAATATATACATATATTTAATATGTTAACTCAAAAACAGGTGTACAAAAAACACATATAATAGCTTGAAAGCTTGAATGGCCTATCTGCTTTGCCCTTCCAAACAAGACATGGCGAAAAAACATGTCCATCTATTGACATATTAATGTATTCAACTGCATTTTATTATTAGAACAAACATTAACATAATTCTCCACTTGGCGGCTGTCCAGCCATCTCCAGTATCTAGACTGATGGCAGCTTGGCTTGGTTTTCTCCACGTCCCTGACCTGCATTCTCAATGGCTTCCTAAAAAAAAAGAAAGAAAAAAAAAGGGCTTGGGGCCTCTCAGCGGCAGAGGGGATTAGCCATGCAAGCACTTCCTCCATTTTGGAGATTTTGTTATTGAGTTGCACTTTGCCAATGCTAATTGCCTGAGCCCACGCAGGGTCAGTGAGGGCCACCTCCCCATCGGGATGGATCTCTCCACTTCATCTGGACATTATATTACCTCCGGCCATGATTTGCATCAGCAGGCTTGAGTTTAATTCCCCTTAATCACATTCAGGCACCCTGGCAGAATCAATAAAGACACAACAGTCAGGGCCATCCTTTGTCCAACATTCCATTAAGGAGATAGAAGCCTCAGCGGGCTGCACCAGTGAACTTTACTGTTCATATGCTACATACATGATAGAAACCAACAATTGTTGAGATCACACATACTGCTGATTTCCTAATTAGTGAGTAATTAACACTGCAGCAAATATATATGAGTAAACAATCTCACCACAATGTGAATTTAGTGTCTGTTCTGGGGCTTCTGAGCATCAGATTATCAGCAGCTGGAGTCGTCATGAAATCGCAGAAGCACCAATGTACGTTTTCTCTTCATCTGATGATTAAGATCATGTGATATGATGGAAATCTCCACAACAGCTACTAAATGGACCTTATGGTGAGATTGTTATGTCATGTCATACCCCTCACTCTACACGTATCCTCTCTCTGCATTTTCGACTGTCAAAGACAAAAAAATGTCCAAAAAATAAGAAAAAAAAAGGCAATTACTCAAAACAAAACAGTACAATACTGTAGACTCCAATACAACATAGCATAAACATTGACTATCAACTGAATTGTTCCCACCCTTTTTATGATGCACAACCTATTTGACATCCAAAAGAAACATCAGGTAAATTTTTAGGTTCAAGGTCAAGAATGAACTTTGAACCTCCACTTTTAAGTCAGCATGGAAGAGAAGTCCTTTACGTGCTCAGGAAAAGAAAAATTGAAATCTAAACATCGACAAGTACAATTCCATAACAAGTAACAAGTGCAAATGTGGTCTAGAATGAACAATTGAGCTGTCCAGGTTTTTTGTATGCAGCTTTCACCAAATGTGTGTTTGAACAGAATCGAGGGCCATGCAAAACTGAAGTGGTTTAGAAAAAACATTATTATACAACTCTGTATAAAGTCATAAGAACACTGGATACTTCAGCACTACTTATCATACCATCACCTTGGTGACCTGAACTGGATCCGTCAGCCTGTATTAGCCACCAGAGAGGTAGCAGGTTACAGAGAGACATTTACAGGTCAAGTCGTGTGTGTGTGTGAGAGAGAGAATGTTTGCTGCACAATGCTGACAGACAACACAGCCGGATTTGTTTAATAAAAGCTACATTAGATAATTAACAACAGTGTTCCTGTAGAAATATCTGCTCAGGAAGTAATGCATCACTTTAAAAAAAAACAGTGTGATAATATTATTTTGTTATTTGCCATTTTGACAATTTAGCTCTCATGAGTTAAATGTTTTTGAGATTGTGATGACCCGTTGTGTCATCTTTGTTTGGCCTTGTGATTTACCTGTCTGCTTTGTCTCTGCAGGTGCTCGTTAGGGCAACCGGCGACACCTGAGGGCCCACAGGGTTGCCAGGTTATTAAAGTCCGGGCTGCAGCTGCAGCAGTCTCTCTCCCTCCTCTTACTACTTGCTGCTGCTTGCAGCTTTCTGCTTCTCCCTTTGAGCACCTGTTCTGGTTTGGTTTAGTTATGCTGCCTTAGTTATTTACTTTGCTTCCATGCACCTTGCAACACTCTCACACACACACACACATTTTCCACTCATGCATCACATACTGATACCACTGACTTCCATACTGTAAATATTTAGTTCATTATTTAATTTGGCTCAATTTGTTTAATAAATTTATCTTTTGTTACATCTTTATCATGGTGTCTCCCTTTTGTTGTGGCCACTTGATTGAGGTCGTAACCTGGACTTTAATAACCTGGCAGCTAGTGATGTAACGGAAGGTAGTTGATCCATGATCCGTACAGATCGACCCCCACAGTTCGGCACACATGTGAACCGCTGATTAACTGCAAAATTTAATGTCTCATTGGAGACAAAGTAAACAAACTGCTGTAACTACAAGTAATGCACAGACAGCATGTTGCTAACAGCGATTTTGAAGAGCAACGACCAAGCCAGCGTCTAGCGGGTCCGAAGTGACATCTGCAGGTTATGTTTACATGCTGTTTAATGTGCTGCAGCTGAGCAGCTAATTAGCTATGTAGCTGCTAACTGACGTTAACGGTGCACTTTTCCCCAGTGAATGTTTGTTTGGTGTCTCAACAAGTCAAGCTGCAGAACAAGATGTGTGTTCATGTTTGTAAGTTATCATCAAGTTTTGATGATGTGGACACAGGCTATTGTTTCAACCCTGTGGATTGCCTGCAGATTGCTTGCTCATGTCACTGTTCTGAATCAGTTTGAAGAAATGTAAAGTATCTTAAATAAATAGGGCAGTTTTTGTCTTAAACCAAGAAAAAAAGAGTTTTGACAGACTGGAAGGAACACTGTTTGCTATAACACAGTGTTATAGCAAACAATAGCTTATTTAAACATCCAGCAGACACAGAGCAACATTATCAGTCATTTAGAGGTCTGTTTTTAGCCACCTGACAAAAGTGAGTTCAATATTCACTCTGCTTTTAACCGTTATGCTCTCCACCATCTAAATGCAGCTAAAAAGCATGCGATATATATGTGCTGTGGGTTTATTTTGCATGTGCGTGTACCAGAGTGGAGTCCATACATGTAAGAATGTGCTCCTAAGTGAGCATGGGTGGGTGATGTCTGTTCCAGAGACAGTATTTTCTTGTATTGATTCACAGTGGTGTCCCCACAGTTCACCAGTGTGGCCAACCAAGGACTAGAGCACACAGCATTTTAATCTGTCAAGATGTCACCAGCTCTGGATAAGAGGGAAAGAGAGATGGGGGGAGGGGGATGGGGGGGGGGGTAAAGTTTGGATGGAAAGAGAGAGATGACACCCAACAGTCAATGTCCGTTGTGCTCGATCGTGAGAGCGCACACACGCGCACCTGCACAAAAACACACATAAAGTCTGTCAGTCAGTCAATCAGTCAATGTCCACTTGGGGGACACGACTTCTGCCCTTTATATCCCCACAGACATCTCAACACAGCTCACTGAGTTGTATAACAGTCCATTGGCAGTGCTCTACTTCACAATCATACAGTACAACTGCGAGCTCGTGACCTCATTAACGGTGAACGGTAAAGGATAATGTACATGTGATTCGGTTTGTTTTTGGAGAACCATTAAGCAGAACCATGAATTTAGATTTAGTAACAGCCCCAAGTATTACTGCAATAACTTCAGGTGGTATGCTACTGTTGCGGATCATTCGCATGCATTCTGGATTTACTGTAACTTTAAAATTAAACTTGCCTGTTTCTATTTGTCAGTGTTGATGTTGCCAGCTGGGGGTTTTTGTGGTAACAGCTGATTCCCCAGACAGCTGCAGTGATGTAGCAGAATAAGCTCCTGAACAGCTTTTATAGGCAAACATGCTGAAAGGTAAGATGTTAAATTACAACATAGCTTTTAGGCTGTAAGTTGAACCTTGTGTACACAAGTACACAAAAGCACTGCAAACACAACACATAAGGATGTTTTCTCCTAGGAATACTGATGACGGTATTCCTGTGAGATAACATTTTTATTTCAAGTGAATGGGAATGAGGAAAGCTAAAACAACTCGGGCCTCTACTGTCAGCCTGGACTCACCAGATGGTGTATGAATGGACATGCCAGTTTCTTAATTTCTCATTTTACATGTTATCACTATGCATTTTTTTTCTTTTTGCGTGTCATTTCACGCCATTTAGGTTGTAAAGTTATGTTAGTTTAGGTTGTATCATTACATTTGAGTGACAGGGGAAGTGACGTCATTTCAGATGACATCAATATAGTGTGACTTTTCTTTTATGAGGTGATTTTGGCTTATTAAGAGGAGGAAGGTTGGGTGGATGACAAGATGGTTGGTGGCAAGTAGCAGGAGACCACTAACCAGATATTTTTACAGTCACATTGAACATTTTACCGCCGTTAAACCGGACATTTTTAACCATCATGTCAGGACATTTTTACCACATTTTACTGATCATTTTAACCCAAATTATGATCTTTCCCTAACCCTAACCAAGTGGTTTTTGTGCCTAAGTCTAACTAACACCATTAAAAAGCTTAAAATGCAGCTATATTGCTATACTTATGTACTTTTACCTGAAATTTTACATGCAAGCCTTTTATTTATAATTGAGTATTTATACATTGTTGAGAACAGTTAGTTATTTTACTCATCATGTAGTTAAGTTCAACAATTAAATCAATACTGTATTGCATGTCCAAAGAATACAGATACATACCTCAGTCCCTCAACAACAGAAAAAATATGTTAATCACATAATTCACACTGTTTTGCTACAGTTCATTATTGGCTTTTGTTATGCTGGTTATGAAACATGCAATATTTTTTTCACACATTCTAATAAGCTACAGTAACAAACTAGTCAAGCACAGGTATGCTGCCTCATTATGAGAAAAAAAAACTATATGGAACATTACACACACTTTCTTACTTTTTGCCTCTGCATTGGCTTTGCGCATTATTCCAAACAAAGGAACAACTCTGTGCTACTAATTAAGAGCCAACCTTTTGTTTCCTCAGGTAAAAGTGGAAGTGCCACAGTTATCTCATTGCCCTCCTGTGCAGCTCACTGCTTCCCAGGCAGTTAGTGCTGCCTGGAGAGGGAAACACTTAGATCCAACACTGGCCCCCATGCAGTGATAAATATATTACTTTTGAGGAGCAGTCAGCTTAATGGCTCACTAAGACATTAAATATAAAACAAATACAGACAGTCTGGGAATATGTTGTAGGTGTGGTTAGGATGTGGTTTTTAAAGCAAAGAGGAGGCTTCGGCAGGGAGATTTGTGTGTGTGTGTGTGTGTGTGTCTCTGTGTCTACTTTGTTGGGGGCTCATCTATAATGTACAAAGACGATTAAGTTTGAGCAGCAGCTGGGGCAGATAGACAGTCAGTTGAGTGGTGAGGTGCAGATAAGAATGAATGCAAATATACAGCAAGAGTGACAGATTAACCTTGGACAAGGTTGAGCGTTAATGCTGTGAGCAGGCAGGGAGCACTGCGGTGCGTGCCGAGGTAAAAACACACACACACACACACGCACGCACGCACAAAGACAAAGACGTTTTACACACACACACACACACACACACACACACACTGTTTAAAGACAAAGGTGTGGGCATGCATACAATAAGGCAGCTACACACAGTTGTGCATATTAGTTGTGTACACGATTGATAATTGATTATTCATCAATCACAATGTTCAATGCCCAAATCATGGACTACATACTGTTTTAAAAGACAATTTAAAGCTGCTCCAAGCAAAAATCCCTCCAGCCAACCTCCACAAGGAAGAGATAGTAAATTCTTAAAGCCACACTGATTACAGGTATGGTTGTATTGCTTTTTGTCTAAATTTAACAGCCATCTAAGTGCTGTTTGCACTCTCACACTGTGTTAAATTTCTTGCTTGAATGCATCGTGAATGTGGGAACAAACACACTCTTAAAGATAAGAGTCAGGATTGATACTGCCAGTCACATTTAGACATTTTTTCTTGGTCCATTACAGTGGAATGTTTTTATTACTATCATCGCTGATGGTTTATTAAAATCATGATAGTCAATTGAGAGAATTACTTGAAATCAGCATCCCTACACTATAAAATTTAACTTGTTGTTTCAACTTAAATATAAAGGAGTGCACAACATCACCAAAAGTTACCTTGACTAAAGACTGCATGCTGTATAATATATGCTAACCTTCATTGTGGTTTGCATTGTTTTTATTGTTATGAAAAGAAACATCCATGATTTATTTTAACATGTATTAAAGACACACATGTCATGTGACATGTCATGTCTTCAAACTACAAAAAAAGAAGTATTTCTGGAGAGTTTTAACTCTCAAACAATGCATGCTGGGAAGTCAGTTGACATGTTTCTTTAGAAACTTAATGAGCTGAGTGAATCATTTCAAATCAGAAAACATCAAGCCAGAAAAACTCATGTTTATAAGTTCGTACACTGTATTGAAATAAAACTAAAATTCCTGTATGATGTTTTACAGTGTAGTGACATTCAAAACAAAACAAAATCACACATCACCATAAAATACATGGGTGCAACATACTGTAAAGGTTGAGAAAACGTAATGCAAAACATTGTGTTACCATTAAACTTTGCTGTCATGGAGACACATGAGATTTAAGGGTCATGTTAAATGATTTCACCAACATAGATCATGTTCTTACACAACCATAGATCCCATTAGAGACCAACACACTTAACTTGGAACACGGTACTTCCCCTTACCCTTCATAATGAGTCAAGTTCTAGCAGCATGCCTCGCTCTGCTATTAAATACTGATTACTTTCCTGGAGGATGACAGCAAAGAGCTAACTAGCCTACACTGTAGATGAATGATAACAGCTCTCTCCATCTCTGTCTCTTCCTCTCCCTTCCTTGACGTCACATGCAGGGAGACGGTATCTAGGTGCAGGTAAAAATAGTGCGGCAGAGGTTGGAGACATCAGGTTACGATGTGCTGAGCGGATGGAGAGAGGAAATGGTGAATATCAATAAAGCAGATGTATTTGTCCAAGGTGGATCTTACTGTACTGTATTTGTCATGTTGCTCTGTGCTGAGTTCTTTCGAGGCCCCCAGGATATTAAAACCTGGGCTGCTCTGTAGAAATGAGGATGGAAGTGGTGAAGCTGCCGGCTCCTGTTAGGTGACTTAATCTTGCACTCAGTGCTGGGTTGTTATTTTTGTCACAGCAAGTGAAAACATGCTATCAGTGATTGATTGCAACAACAGGATATGAGTCAGCAAGCTGTTTCTATGTATCAAATACCGTCGCAACATCATCTCAATTCAATGTCAGTGTTGTTTGAAATTACTGTTAAAAAGATAAATGCCGTGTTGTATGACTGATGCTTTTCAGAGTGCAGCAGAGTCATCTATGTGTATATTACCAAAGAAAATACACAATACATGCTGTCCAGTAGTTCTGCAAGAAGCTGCAGTTAGTCTATACTGGATGAATACTGTATGTAATTTTAAAAAAAAGAACTTAGCTGAAATATTGTAACAAGTATCCTCTATGAAAGTTAAATAAAAGAGCTCTACTAAGTAAAACAAGCATATATAATGTATAGTGAAATCAAATTAGATTAACTGGAAAGTTGAGTTTACTTCCCAAATGATTTACATTCAGCTTTGCTTCTTTGCCACCTTAACATACAACAAAAGACAGACAAGTGTCACAAGTCTCAACTTTATAACATCCAAAACTCAGGTGATGTATCTTAATACAACACCTCCAGCACCAGAGAAGTACAAAGAAAGACAGGATTTGAAAGCCACGGGTGTGTTTTCCCAACTCTGCAAGTCCAAGCAAAACAGCCTGACAACATCCAGTTCCATCTATACAACTACAAAGCCAAGTCCATCTTAATGTATGGGTCTGAATGTACTCTACAATAGATGACAACCTTGGAATTATACAGAAAAACCAAAAGCAGGAGCTTGTTTTCTCAGAGTCACGCCACTCAGTTCATCCACCGGGCCCACTGTGTAGACCCTTAGAACCAATTAGAGAACATTTCTCTCTCAACATTTCTCAGATCACTCCAGTCCAATTTGCCTTGAAAAGACACCACCCTAATAGGCAGTAATGAAGGAAAACAGAGTTTTCCACCGATTCACCGTCTAGCTTAAAGATTCTCCTTACTGCTGATAAGGTGCTCACTGTACGTGAAGTTAATAATAAGAAAGCAGCACAGCGAGGTAAAGAATAGAAGAGAATCAGGAGGGGTACATCCTCAAAAACAAGAAGAAAAAAGTCATAATTCATGTTCACCAATCCAGTCACACACCGTATCATGTATGACACACGTAGAACACATACTGACACACAAACACACACCACTGAGTAAGAAAACAATAATTGGGATGACAGAGACTGAGCTTCGCTGACATTCATTTCATGTAGTTTAATGGATGAAAACTGTGATAAGAAGCTTTTGGAAAGGAGCTGCTAATGGGTAAACAAGACGGGATGATTAATACATTAATACTTAAAAACCAAATTGAGTTGTGACTGCTGAGGAGAGGAAAATCAAACTAAAAGTGGCTGTTGGGTTGCCATGGGTCTTACGTCATGTCACTTTTAGCCAGAGGCAATGGTACCAGGAAAATCAACAATGTGGACTTGGTGACAGGCCATTATCCACTAATAAAGTGGGTATTAGAATAGTACCACCAATGATGTGCGTGTTTGCAAACATGGATATCTTGCCTGTAGGTTGGAAACATTTGTGTCCTTTGGTACATGACTGATAGATATATATATATATATACATATACAGAATAATATATTTTGAATGCTGTCTACTCATTTTAATTAAAACGAAAGTGAATGATGCATCACTCTGTCATCGCAGATTTCAAATTTATGAATACTAAATGCAAAATTCTCATGAAACGGAGCCGAGTAAAGCTCAAATGCAAAGAAAACAGGGTGGCACGGGATGGTTCTCAGTGATATAATAACTACAACAGCAGGAGAGCAGGAAAAGAACAAACACCAATGCCAGCAGACTAACTAGACTCACTGTCACACAAACAGTGGGGAAAATAATACGGCAGTGAAAGCATACTATACTTACACTAAATAGGGCTTGCAAAATTACTACACTGCTGATACAAAACAAACAGAGGAAGCGACTGGCGTTATCTTATGCCGTGTTCCAAGATTCACACATCCAAAAAAACTGAGGCAAGACACACAACTATATAACGCAGCTAGCAGTTGGATAATTGGCAGGCTAATTTCTAATGTGTGCCGCATTCTCACATATTGCCAGTCAGGGATGAAAAGAGGAGTAAACGCCAAGAACACAGGCAGGATCAGCACCACGGGCAGCAGCCGGATGAACTTAGCAGTGCTGAGCAGAATCAGCACCATGGACAGAGGTTTTGACAGCACCTTCACTGTACTGTGCAGCACATGTTTGAGTTTCAGAGTTTGACCTTGTAAACAAACAGCAGTTGACAAAACAATTTCAGTTCAAGGTCCATTTAGTGGCTGCTAGAACTTTCAATCATATAAATAAAAAGGACCTTGAAGTGAACTGCTGTTTCCAAAGTGTAAGTGTAAACTTTGACACTCAACTTTTAAGCCAAAATTCTTAAAAATTGTTAGAAAATAAATGGATATTTAAAAATCTACCTTCTCATTCAATTAAGTTTTGTGCTTTTTTTAAATTGTTCTGGTGTACATTAGTCTCTAAATCCATTTTTAACATCCTACATTTTGTCAGTCGCTATATAAATATAAGTATAAATAAAATTTCATTAATTGATTGATTTCCATGACAACTGGGCAAACCCCATTGGCCGATGTAGGTCATGTGATACGACCGTAAGCTCAAAAACATCTACTGGGCTACATAAAATGACCTTTGTCTTACCTATCATGTGTTACTCTATTAACACCTTATTAGAGAACTAGTTCTAGTTCTAGAGAACTTTTGACACTTCTTGAAAACCGACTGGTCATTTTATATAAAGCTAAAAAAAAAAAAAGCATCTGACAGTAAGAACTTTAGCTACTAAGCAATATTTAATGAGAGAAACTACTAGAGAACTCTATTTTAAGAAACTGCACTTCGGGTTCATGTGTGACTTTTCTTGATTTTTCTTAACGAGTTATTTTATGGGGCTCTCATCATTTGCTATGCGCTGCGAATGGTGTCATCACTTCAACTTGGCTTAACTTTTGAAAGGCTCAAGAAATAACTCGTGAAGTTTTAGTTTAGTCTATATCACAGAGGCATTTTTATTACCTGGACAATTTGATTTGGAGCGATTTGTTTATGCCAGAGCGGCATAGGGTCTTTTTTAATAATCACTGGATACATCAGCGGTTCTCAGGTACGCTCCACTTTAAACTCCGAGCTTGTGTGTATGTATCTCTGTGTTTGGGCAAACTGTGTAGGTGTGTATAATTATATGACTCACAGAAGAGAAGTGCTAGAGATAGCGCTGCAGACAATATTATTCTCTCTCCAATGCTCCCATTCCCCTTCGGCTGCTCGAGCGAGAGGAGGAGAGAGGGAAAGGTTACACCAGCAAGGGTGGGTATTGAAATTCAAGACCACTTCACCTAGCCCAGGAGTGGCTGTCTGAAGATTAATGAGCTATTTGGGGAGAGTTCAGCTATTTCACATGCACAGGGTCCACATTAGTGATATAATTAATTTTACAACACTGGGGTGTTGTCACCCCTCAGTAGTGTGCCATGTGCCTATGATAAGCATTCTCTAATTAAACAACACCAAAAAAAAAAAAGAAAAAAAAAAGGGTTTGACATTCAGAGTCTTGGGAGGAAAAACAAGCTCTAGCTAGAGTCAAGCCACAGCCAGATCCTTCCTTCCCTCACAGGGCACCTTTGCATGAGTTTTACATACTTCAGAATCGAGTAATTGGATGGATATTGATTTCTGTGTCTACTTCGCATCTTAGAGAAATTCCAAGTCCAAGCCAAGTATTTGCGATAGCAGAGGTTTTGACCCCCACACACATGAACACACACGTACCTCCCTCTTAACAGTTTAACTATTAAACCAACCTAAACCGTTAACACACACACGCCTTCTCCTCCCCCTCATAACCTCCTTTCTCAGGTGTCCTAACATCCCCGTTCAAACCTTCACAACATCGAGGAAATAAAAACCCACTCACTTCCCTTTAAGAAATGAGTGGGTTTTATGCTAATCGTTTCCCACATGTATGGCCCTTGCAGCTTGACTGTTATGTGCATTAATATGTGTCGGCTGTACCTGTGAATCATGTGGTCAGAGAGATTAGCTGTTTTCATTTAAAAGCTGGCTCGTGACACAAAAAGAAAACATTTAATACTTCAAGCTGCATGCACACAGTCAAGTGATTTGCATAAACCTGACTTTGTTTGTTAACCGGAGTTTAGGAATTGTAAACAACTAATAGAAGGCAAATGGTCAACACAAGCCCTGAGAGGTGTAGTCTTTTCCAATAATAATAATAAAAAAAGCCACAGTACCTCTACAGCCTTAAAATGCCATGTGCAGCAAGGTCCAAATAGAAAACAGAATTATTTATATTCTGCAGGATTTCAGCTTAATGGAAGCGTGTAGTGGCTGCCCCAGAGGGAAAAAATGTGGTAATGAAGAATTAATTTGTGTGGATAAAATGCCATGGTGATTGTATGATTTATGTTCCTACGCATTAGATGCAAAATGGAATAACCACATAGTTTACAAGCAAGCTGGTAATCAAACCCTGGGTGAGGTTCAAACCAGACTAATAGAGAAACCATAAAATATACGTAATCTCTAGCTGGCTGTACAGCTGGTTATTGAGACTCAGGTCATGGTCTCATACTGAGTTTTCTGTCAGAGAAAGACTATAGTTATAATTATCTTATGAAACAATCACAATTCACATACGTCCCTCATCCAACCATGCTCCATGCACTCTTATTATGATTTAGGAGGACTGAAACATACCAACAAAAGCTTTAATATTTGCTGTACATCTACACCTAGGGCAATTTTGAGTCTTTGGGAAGAAACCAAAGCACATACAGGACACCTTCTTGCAAAAGCTTGCATTGGATAGTGAGAATAAGGATAAATCTGGTGGTGTAAGATCTGGTGGTATCATTTTCTTATTGTCAGCATGTCTCATGAAAAAGACCAAAATCAACAATGAATTCATCATACAAAACAACAAAACAATCCTGTGTAGTGAAAGCCTGATAAACTTATTCACATGTGCCATACCTCCATTGTTGTCCAAAAACTATTTAAAACACATTAATGAGCCACAACATTACATGGGTTGCATGTTCCTTCATTATGACGAACATGGGCACTGTAGTTCATTTGATTCAATCCCCTATTATACCTACAATGTCATGGTGGCAAATACTACTAAATTAACCAAATCCACAACTGAAAATAACCCCTAAAAATGTGCAATTTTCTGCTGTTTGAGTAACATTTGATAAACACTACAGCACCCAGCTGTTTTAGTAAGAATATTTAGCCTCTTTAAAAGTGAAAGTATATATATTTTTGACCATTTTTTAGAGATTCATGTACTGAGTGACAGAGTAACATATTGTTGGTTTTGTTCTTTCATTGGACAAAATGATAGACAAGCTTTATCCGTTAACCCCACCTTCTGGTGCAGTTGGTTACATATCAAATATTGAACTGCTTCTTCTTCTCCAATTTTGCATTTTTAATAATGATGACAAAGCAGCATACTGTTGTTTGTATGCTGCATCCCACTTGGTTGAAAATGTAGGCTACACTGTGTGTGTGTGTGTGTTTGTGTATACCTGTCCTTCGATGATGCATTGATTACAATAGAAAGGGCTTAGATTTCCCAACAACACCAAGATGTATGAATAATGTTCAGCAGTTGCCACTCAAGGCTCCACTAATCACACTGTGTCCAAGTTTATTAATGCGTGCTGGAGTTCTTCTGGGTACAGAGCTTGATCTTATGATCAATCCAAACAATGCATTCGAGGCGTTGGCATATTTCAGTTTGGTTGAGGATATACAAGCACATACACACACACACATATAGAAGCAAATACTCTTTTTCATTTACTTACTAGAGATTCTTTATATTTTTCAGTCTGCTACTTACCTCTAAAGTTGCATGATGTGTCCTTTTAGTTTTGAAGGTTTCAACTAGATAAAAATTCTCACTGTTGTGTGAATTTCTATGTGTGTAAAACCATCAAATGTACGTGTTAACAAGCTGGCACCCCTCTAAAAAGAGCAAAGCCTTACACACACACACACACACACAGTATCTCCTTGCAATAGATGCCCAGTGCAAACATGAAACCAGGATTTTTTTTCGGGAGGACATCCCTCCAGCAGGCCGAGGCAGAGGTACTGACAAAATGCTGCAGAGGTTTGCAGTGAATCAATTTCACGGGCTTTTGCAACATTTCACGCTAAGGAGTTTTGGGCGGAGTCTATATTTATGTATTCAGTCGCTTTGAGACTGGTTGCTCTCAAGTTGTACTTGTCAAATCTGTAGCTGCAATGGCTGTGGGGGGGGAAAAAATGACACCGACTTTGAAATGATCTTTTTTTTCTTTTTTTTTTTTTTGCATCAAACATCATGAATAATTTTGCATTTGGAGCTATAGTTACATTGATGTTATTTCATGTGCAAAGCAGGCTAAATGGAAATTATAGACTCTTTCTCTCCTTTGTTTTGTCTTTGTCATGCTTTTGCAGTTGTATTAACACAAACTATTTCTTTATGTGTGTATGCATATTCATATCAGTCTGTAAAATGTGGCCTCTGTACAGTTATATTCATGACCATGAATGCAATCATGCAGCAGAACTATGTGTATCCATCGGAAAAAAAAAAAACCTTTATCACTGACCCTCAGAGCTAAACAAGCCTCCCCCTGACAGCAAACCCCAACATCCCTCCAAGTTTGTCGCTTTCCCTCACCAGCTTGCCTGATAGGTAACACAGTCAAAATGGGCAGAAGTAATGGGAGACAACACAGGCGGAGGCAGTGCCAACAGCTCGCGGGTCCTGCATGCAGAGAGCTGTGCCCATGCGACAGATGGATGTAGTCTCTGGACTGATTAATGTGCTCACTGGCTTGTGCTTCAGTGGCCGCAGCAATGAAGGAGTTCACAAAAGTGGGCTGGATATTTGTTCTGTCTCCAAAACAGGTGTTATACTTGTTTGGTCCCCTCATTCTGCCGCAGTTTGTATAGCTAGATGATCCAACCAAGCATATCTGACACGAAGGTCAACCAGACATTATTCTCTACCAGAATACATAAATGAATCTAAGTCAAACCTTGCGTGTGCATAAATTCATCACGACTGTGAAACATAATGGATTACCACGATGGGGTGGAATATGCGGGAAAATGCAGTCAAAGTCGAGGTCAAACGTATTTATAGAGCCTTTCAACAAAACACATCAGTGAGTGCTTTACAAAGCAACAAATGACATAAACACTGGCTTAAATTATGCAGTCTACACATGTGGTTTTAACAAATCACAAACATGTCCTCGCTGCTCAGTGTAGCGCAAACCCCAACTTGAATTTATTTCATGGTCCTACTTATCTGTGTTTTCCTGGTTTACATGCCACACTGCTTTAGTATTTGCTCAGTAGAAGAGCCTAGGGAGCCCCTCTATTAGGGCGCCATATATAAAAACAGGAAAAATCAATATGCATCCTTTACTCCCGGGCCGGCCGAACACCGATCCTCGATCACAGCATGGTGACACAGGGAGCTTGCCGGAGAGCCAACCAGGACGCCAGGACTAATAGTCGTCAAAGCCAAGTGACAGTGAGGCTTATCTGTGGTGAGCCATATTTCCTCTGCCTCCCCAAAGATCTGGCTGGACAGTGTGTGTTATCCCTCCCTCCTGATAAACCTCATCTCCCACACACACACACAGAACCTGTACTGTATGTCATGTCCAGGCTATAAGCTGCAAGCACTCCGCCGTCCCCTAATAGCAACCATGACAGCCATCCTCTCGACTGGGAAAACAACTGTAGTTTTTGTTCCATAGCCCACCTAATACTCTGCTGACACACATTCCCTCCTCCACTCCCGCTCCTCAACACTTGTTCATACATTTTATCCCGTCTTTAAAGATCCCTTCTTCCCCCTTTGAGATTAGTGATGGGTAAAGATGAAAAATTGCGTTTTCAGCACTGTGACATCTAATCTGTTTGGCGAGCTTTAATTTCCCTCGACGATGTAAGTGCTGGTGGGCCACAAGCTCACGACAGACATACTTTTGTCAAAGGACAAGGATGACACCATAGGAGAACATTGCAGACTTTTTTTTTCTATCTTTCATTCCATTTTCTTACCCCAGAATGCTTGTTCCCGTTTCGATTTTATCCATGTTTGAAAATAAAGAGCATTTTTGAATCCCTAATTTTCTATAATAAATGACTAGAAATACCTGTTACAAGTGTTTATGCCATTTCTTCATGTTCTTAAAAGATCTGCAGCTCAATTAGCAAAGCACCATTCTCATCCATTTGGTATGGTATTGTATCAATATTGACGCAAATACTGACCATATTAAATGGATCAATTATCAGCCAAACGTGACCGATCCCCAAACCAATTAAGTTTTCTGGTTTGCTCCAAATATTCGCTGAGTGCTGATAGTATGTCATCACTAAAAATGGCAATAATCCTCTGGACTATTGTGATCCCCTGACTTTTCCTCTAGTGCCACCATGAGGTTAACATTTATGGCTTTGAGTGAAATGTCTCAACATACTTTGGTTCCATCCTTTTTCCTTACTTTTCATCTAGCGGCAACATCAGGTCACAGTTTTAATTCATTCAATACTTCTTGATTCTTCTTGATTCTTCAATGATTCTCCCATTAGCCTCAGGTGTACTTTGAGTTTAGTGCCAATTAACAGGTTTCTAACAGATCGCTAACTGCCAAAACTAAGATGGCGAACATGATAAACATTACACCTCTTTCACTGTCACTGTGAGCATGTTAGCAGCTAAAATACCACCAAGTACAGACTCACAAAGCCGCTTGTGTTGCTTTAAACTCAATCAACAACTAAGAGTCAGAGATTTTGTGCTCTTTTGCTCCTGCAATCATTTTGAAACATTGCATGAAGAAAATATTGCATGTTTAACAAAGCTTTTTAAGGAAGAGCAGCTCAGAAAATGAGCAACTGGAACAATTAGCAACTTAAGTATAAAAAAGGGAACTTTGGAGAGCTATGTTCCAGCAGGTCAGTACTGTCTGTGAGATCTGTATTTGTACATAACACCATTTACATGTGTTACACAAATCGGAATTGATGGTGTGTTTTTATATTATTAAGTTGCTGCACTGTAATGACACAATTTCATAAACTTTCTAAACAATATGATTACATTTTGCACAAGCTTGCACAAGGTTTTTGGAACATCACCATCTCCACTTAGAGTCAAGATTTATAGTTACAGCTTTTACACCTACAGGAATGATATTAATAAATTCCTCACATGAATGTTTACAGATTTTCAATTTGACAAAAAAAAGGTATCGGATCAGCATCCTGGCACCCTGAGTTTGAGTATCGATATTGATGGGAAAAGTTGGATCAGTGCATTCCTTGTTAAAATGGAATTATCAGACGACAGCTTCTCTTGAAATGTAAGCGTAAGCCAGGATGGGGAATGTTTCTTTTCCCTAAAATGAGAATCATTACTTTCCAGGCTTCTCTTATTGAGTAGCATATTAGTGTAGCAATGAAGAGACTGTAGCTGTGAGGTTACTATTTGTCTACACAAAATAGAGGCTATTTTTCATCCTGACAGGTGTAATGTGGCCATGATATTGGCATAATGTGCAAGTAAGATGAGTAACACAGGAGTTTTTTATTGGCCTCAACTACCTCATGCAAAAGGCTGTCACTTAGGTTTAAATTAAATTAGTGTGCTTGACACTTTGACACGGCAGTTCAGTCCCTCGTCCCCATCTGCCCCCGGGAGTAATCTTTCAATTCCACCAAATAAGAATTACGTTGTCAAATTGCTGCCTTGTCTCAAGATCCATCGCTCTCTCCTTCATGTGGCAAGTGCCCACTGCACCTCTGTGGAGAGACAGACTGAGTAATAGATTGATCTCAGGGAAAAAAAAGAGGGATGGAGGGAAAGAGAGAAGGAGGGAGGAATAGAGATGGGGGCGAGGGGTAACCGGAGAGGTAGTTGAGTGAATCAGTTCTTCATTTTCTACCTGTTTGACATGTGTCACAGTGGAGCCCTCTGCGATTACATAAAAACGAGGACCCACAGTGTTCACAGTCGGGCGTCTGCAATATCTGCCTGATAAATATACTCGGGGGGCTTCGAGGCACGCATACAACAAGCCACGTTAAAGGCCAGTGTCACATCAAGTGGTCACAAAGCGTTATCAGCTCAGCATGTCATGGGTAATTACGAGACAGTGCCAAGGACAGAATGTTACATGTTCCAAATTCCCTGACATTTTAAATATATATCTGATCACTATTAACACTCATCTACTGGAAAAATTTTAACGCCAATTAGGCTGGGAAATAGGCAAACCAATTCTACATGGAAATGTGCTCTATACTACTGTAGCAGTAATATGTTTTGATAGTTTGACACCATGCTCCATGGTTAGACAGGGATGTTATTTAATTTCAGCAGAACATAACAACACAATGCCGCCACAGATAAACAAAAGTCAAACTCGTCTATATTTTGACTTAAAGGTGCGTAGTGTAATGTTTAGGGGGATCTATTGGCAGAAATGGAATATAATATTCATAAGTATGTTTTAATTAGTGTATAATTGCATGAAAATAAGTGTTTCCGTCACCTTAGAATGAACCCTTTATATCTACATATAGGGAGCAGGTTCTCTTCCACGGAGGCCGCCATGTTGCACCGCCATGTTTCTACAGTAGCCCAGAACAGACAAACCAAACACTGGCTCTAGAGAGGGCTTTTCGCGTTTTTCGCAAGTTTAGTAGCCACTGTAAGTTCTCCCACACGCTTGGAAGCGGTGGGTGAGGGGTATTCAGTTGGTTGCAATCTGCAACCTACTACTAGATGCCACTTAATCCTACACACTGCACCTTTAAAAGAGAATATTCAACTATCATGACAAGCTGTCCCATAAATCATGTAAGTATGGTAAATAAGAAACTACCCCCAGCTGTAAGTTAGCTTAGTTTAGCATAGAGACAGGAAACGGAAAATACAGACTTTTGCAGACTATTCCAGACTATTTCTTGGCTGGGTTAGTTCTTGGAGTGTTGTCATCGCCATGAGGTTGCCAGGCAACTAGGAGAAAAAAACTAACCAGCTATTGTCGAAAGCCTTGTATTTGCCATTCAGATATAATCTTCTCATCTAGTTCTCAGTAAGAAGGCGAATAAGAATATTTTCCAATATCAAACTATTCCTTTAATAAAGTCAAAATCTCCTTATAGTAGAAAATAGCTCTGACTCATTTTAATACAGGACCATAGTTTTTAGAGACCATTTACTTAAAGCCCAGTAGAGTTTTAAATCTCTATGCAATATTAAGATAGTGCTTGAGGTTATAGTAGGATCTGAATGATCCAACCTAACTTCGGAATTCCTCCAGTGAAAAGTCTTGGATATATCATGAAGGTGAGAGTGGTGTAATCGCATCATATTTGATAGGACAACTCTTCACAATCTCTGCCTGTCTGTCAGCCAGGTGGAGAGTGATGGCTGGTCTCTGATGTGGTGCAGAGCATTAACCATGTCATGCATTTGCACAGAACGGTCCTCCATCACCTCCCTGAGCGTTTAGCTTGGGCGGTGGGGGGAGACCCGGCTCATCCCACCCCTGACGGCTGAGGCTATTAGAGTGATGCACGGCGGCCCATTCCTCATCCTACACAGGGAGGGTGATGGATCCACTCCAGCCCCAGGCTCAAAATGGGCCTCCCCGTTTGGAGCAGAAGGGTGGGGGGGGGAGGCGTTGGCGCAGTTGTGGATGTATGATGGAGAGTTATGAGGTTGAGCCATGTGTAAAGGGTACAGGGTTCTTCCCTGCTGACTGCCGGGGTCACGGGTTCAGCTCCTAGCAAAAGGACAGCTAAATTTCATATTTATGAGCCATGGCGGTAAGAGATCCATTTTTCACGGTCAACATTCTGAGTAATAGATGTTGCAATAAAGGCACCATTCATTTTAGATAAAGACTCTTCTTTACATTTTATGATGATGTGGAATTAAGCCATGTGACATACTGTAGAAGAAAAAGAGGGTAAAGTGAATGGTAGAAAGTCAAGTAAAAAGCAGACACCAACTGCATAAAGAACACTCCAATGGGACATTTTTAGAATTTAAATGAAAGAAATGTTACTTATGCTATTAGATCTCTTCTGCATAGATAAAAATTCAATTAATTTGACTTGCTTAACCTATTCACTTGCTACTTTTGGCTTTTAAACTGAAATCTACAACAGTAAGCATACTGTTTTGTTGATGGTTAATCACCAAGGTGAAAATGAAAAAAAAAAAAAAGAAAGAAATTACAGACTGTTAAACAACCTTGTTAACAGCAAAAGATGCCCCTTTCAGCACAATTCCTCTCTCTGATAATGAAATATAAAATACTGCTTACTGTACATACACACTGGCCAACACGCATTTTCATAAATATGTACACACACACACACACACACGCACACACTGAATGCAGTATAATGAATAATCACAAAGTCATAATTACCTTCTAACAACCTTTTTCTCACTACAGTGCATCTTTGTGATTGAAGTCCACCCACATTGAGTTAATTGCATTTATTCCCTGATGCCGCAAATATGCAATTAAAATGCAGGCATTACACACAGCCCTGCAAAATCATCAATACAGTACAAAGTTAAAAATAGTGCCAGTGTTTGCCTCCTCGAGTGCAACCTAAAATTTGTTTCTGGAGGACTGAGGGCAGTGAAAGATGTGGCACAGTATTTAGACCCCACAGTACATTACACCTGGTTAATTTTGGCAACTAAAAGGGAGGGGAAAAAAATAATATTTCCAGACTTTCAGGAATGCCTCTGAATTTTAAGCTGAATAGAATAAATAATATTGACTCTAGCTGGTAGCATTACATCACAACCTGCCTCATGTTTTATTTGAGGAATATCAGCTTTTGCACATTTACATTTTCAGAGCACAATCATTCATCAACCTGCTGTTAAAACGAGAAAATGGGCTCTCAGTTGGACATTAGTAGTGTCTAATTAGCTGGTAAACTGGACATTTTGGTTAAAACTGTTTTTAAGGCTAGTGTTATATGGATCCTCAAACTATTGCCAGAAATACTGCTGATGTTAGGAGATTATGTAATATAATGTACTGTGCTGTAACAACTAAAATGAAACACACTGCAGTTTTATATAAAAATGACTTTTATCCTATAATTTCAGAGAAATCAACAGCTAATAAAGTGTACTCTAATTTAAGTTGTTCCCAAACTTTCTTTTGCATGTGACCCCTTAATATGAAGCAATGTCAACTAGTGAGACATCGTCGTAGGGTACATAACTATTAGTTGTGATTTACCTTTATCAGTTTAATTTGGATGAAGTTTAGATGCCTGATGAAGTAAAACTACACAGTACTTCACAAGACAGAGAAAGTAGATTGTGTTGTAGAATTTTTATTTTCTCATATCCCAACCTGGTAATCATCTCATGACCCCTCTGATTCATCTTGAAACATCTTGTGGGGACCCCCAGTTTGGAAATCACTGATCTAATCAATTCTAATATTTTGTATGTAGCCATCAACTACGGCTACTAGGGGTGTGCCCGAATACAAATTCGGCAAAGCACAAATAGTGGGGGGGTTTTTACGAATATTTGTTTCATACAAATATTTCAAAAATTATTTGTTTTCAGGAAGAAAAAAATGGTGTGCTGTCTGTGTTATGGGTGTATAAATAGATAGAGGTCTGTCTGCATTGAGGCGATGAGTAAAGTTTTAGCTCAGTCGTCAGCGCAGTCTTCTATGATCTGGGAGACTCCAGTTCGAGACCTGGTTTGGGGACCTCCTTCATAAGGTAGTTTATTCATGAACACTTTTGTAACACTTTAATTTTCTAAAATTAAAAACATAAAAAAAACAAAAACAGGATTTTTAAGCCACTTTCCACTTTTATTCGAATACAAATACAAATAATTTTGCTGCCTCAACAAATACAAATACAGATACAAATACAAATACAAATACTGGGCTCTCTGCACATCCCTAATGGCTACATACTTTATTGCAAACCATTATAACTATCGTTTACATAATCGCAAGTACAAATTCCTATGGGAGAGAGGCAGAGGCCCAAACATAACTGATCATCTCTTCCACCGAAACCCACTCAATATTTATATTGATCCGAACCAGCCTGAGGGCATGTACATGTGTGTGCAGGAGAATTAGGCTGACAAAGATTTTGTGTATACATGTACAGTATGATTCAGTGTGTGTCTGCATCTGTGTACATACTGTACTATATGTGAGAGAGCAAGTACAGTAGACACGTTGAGTGCAGTGGCAGAAACTCTTAATAATGCAGCTCGTTGAGCAGGTTGGCCTCTTCTCCATTTGCTCAGGCAGGTTGGGAGAAATGCTGATGATGCAATGTGCTGACCCAAATACACTACCTGCTCCCAGCAGACTGCGCCAGCTGGGGCAATCTCTGTCTCTCTCCCTTTCTCCCTGTCTCTTTCATAAACCCTTACTGCTCATTTCATTTCCTTCTCTGATTGTTAAAAAAAAAGGGTCTCAAAGGGATCAAAAGTTCTTTCCTTATTGTCCTGCTTTTTCCCTTCTCTCTCCATCACTGTTAAAAGTGCATCATCATGTTCAACATGTTCATACTCACAAATCTTGTTTTCAGGTCTCATTTTTCTCACAATACCCTCTGAAGCCTGGTCTGAAAAAAATGTCTATTGAGTGAACGATACACCATTGAGTTAGCCAGGAATCAAAAGCAAAGATGCTCACTTGTGTAGTGCCAAAGTGCTGGAGACATAAAGGCTGATGAAACCGCTCACCACTCGCTGACAGGGGGGAAAATTGTGCAGAAAATGTATCACAGATAAAATACGAGCAGCCTTTTGATCAGCTACACAAGATAACGCCGACCAACACGCTGCTCGACCGTGCTCTCACGCTGGTTAACTACAAACGTACCAGATGACCAATTTCTCGCTCGTTGCTCTCACTAGACAGACAGATCAAAAAAAGCCACTACAAAACACTCAGGCCTTTTATATCACTACTGGGTACCCAGGGGAACTGCTGTATGGAGCTGGAGCTGTATCCACATGTACACAGACAATGCAATACCTGCAGTGTCACAGCACATGACAGCCATTATACCAGTGGTGGTGATACTGTTTAGAGAAGCAGACTTACAACCAGAAGGTCCTTTGTTATAATCTCTGCCAGTAAAAATGTGGGTAGAAACAGAGTTTTTAATTCGTTTAGGGCAAGTCCAAGTCCAGAAGGTCAAGATAACTCCAAGTCAATTGACAATCAAGGCATCAAGTCCGTTGACACCATGTCCATGTCAAGTGATAATTTAGCAGAGAAGTCCAAAAGTCAAGTGATGAATCAGTGAACACAAGTCCAAGTTAAAGTCTCAAGTAAGTTGAGACAATCAAGACAAGTCCAAGTCAGGTGACAATTAACCAAGATAAGTCCAAAATCAAGTGACGGATCAGTGAAGTGTCAAGTTATCGAGATAAGTCCAAGTCAAGTGATAAGTCAGTCATGACAAGTCCAAGTCAAGTGTCAAGTTCAGGTCAAGTTCATTGAGATAAGTTCAACTCAAGTGAAAGGTCCGTCAAGACAAGTCCAAGTCAGTAAACGCAAGCCCAAGTCAAGTGAAAAACCAGTTAAGACAAGTCCACTTGAACGTTGTCAGGACTCAAGTAAGTCATGTCTCAGATAGAGCAGCCATGGTGAAATGCCATGCTTAGGCAGTAACAGCAGAAAACTAGTGCTGTACTAGGCATTTTTAATGGTACGAATATAAGGCAATGAGTTGTTTAAAAAAAAAGTGTAACTGTGTTCAATCATCTTTTTTTGATTAAAAATGAGAAAAACCTCATCTGAAGATTGGGATGAAGGAAAAGGACAGGTAATGTTTCATCTACTGCCTGTTCTGACTGTATTTTCATAATGAACATTGGTTGCACCGCATTATAAAATCAAGTGATGTAACAGTGATCACGTCCCACAGTGGAAAGTCAGAGAGTACAGAAAACTTATCCCTGTCAGAATATCAAAAATCAAACTATATAGCAGAGATAATTCTGTGCAACTATAGCGGTTCTGAAACTTGAATCCTTTTTTGTGGCTGGATCACTGTGGTTTTTAGCGAGGGGGCTTATGCGTATAATTACATAGACACACTTATTTTCTGCATGACAGCCTTCCTGCCATAATAGCTTCTGTTTTCAGGGGGAAAAAGAAGAATGAGTATCAGGTAAATTGGAATTCTCTCATCATGTTTTTTCACTAAGCATGTGTCCAAAATTACTTTTTTCTCTTCCTTTTCTGAAAAGAATGATTGTATAACCAAAATGGAGAAGGCTAAAAGGACAAGTTAATATGTGCTTTCCATGTAAATTTTCATGTTAGATGTCTTCCTGATGAATTCAGCCTCTTCCCAGAGTGTCTACAGTAGCACTATCAACAACTGGGTTATAACAATGAATTATTCCAACATGATGCACTTAATAACTCCATTAGCATATTTAATAGAACTGGTAATCTCTAGGTACCTCAAATATCAACTCAGTTATGATTTCCGTACTTTATCTTTCTCCATGAAGACATTCAAAGACAATGACTTTGACCACAACACTTTGTGAGGTGTTAATGAAAAAAAAAGGTCACTGACAACACAACAACTCTCTGTGCTTGGCCCTCATGTATCCTATAACTAGACTGGCAGAGGGCAATATTAACACATTCATTAAGAGGTCGTGGTTTACGCTTATTATTCCATTATCGACCTTGATGTGAAATTTGCATGATGCTTTATTCTTTATTCAGTGGTAATCAATGTGTGCTAGCCTGTTGAGTTTTAAAACCCGTGATTGACAGTGATAAATGGAGGTGCCAGTACAACACTGAACACAAAAACTGAGCAGAAGAGACAACTATAGAGCTGCGCAGGGACACATTAGGGGAAAAAAAATCATTGAGGGACTAAAATCATTAAACTTGAGAGGGAAATGTGGTGATGGCCAACATTTTACTGGAAAAGGAAGGAAGAAAATAGAGGATCCAAGTCTGTGGAGGAAGAACAAAGCCCGGCTCTCAGGTTGATGTGCAGACACCCAGTCAGACAGCCCTTCATCCCTTAACCCCCAGAGTAGTGAGATGAGAGGAGAAAGGAGGAGGGGGAGGAATCAGCTTTAGAAGTGCTGAAGCTGTTTTTTTGTTGGTTTTTTTTTTTTTTTTTTTTTTTGAGAAAGAAATATAGAAAGAGGGAATGGGAGGAGTTTGAAGGCACAAGAGCTAATCTTCTAAAACAGGGAAAAGGCATGAGTCAGTCAGATGTGAGCAGGTAGAAATGCAGAGCTAAAACAATGTGGGTTTTTTTTCCTCTGCACTCAAGTTTTCGTGCCTGTGATACAAAGCTTTAAAGATTCAGGCTAGAGGATCCACCATACCATGTGCCAAGTAATGAAGATTTCACTCCTATAATTCAGTTGCATGGCTTGAGTTAGTTTGAATTCGCAGAGGAATATGAAGGTCAGGTGCTGTGCTATGTACACGCTCAATCTCCATGGCCATTAGTGCTTACTTATAAAGCCATTAATGTCCATTATCATAATTACCTTTGCTAACTCACAGAAGCCATTGCCACTGAATGAAATCTGCAGAAGTTTCAGCGAGTGTACGCCCTAAGAATTCTCTCTGCCAGCCATTAGTGTTTTTCCTGCCTCGCCACCATCCGTCGTCTTCCGCTCTTCCACCTGACTGCCCTCACCTTCTTCCTGTTTTTTAAAAATACAACCCGGAGCCGCCTCATGCATATGTTCGCTTGCCACGAAAAGGTGCGCCATTAATATGCAAGTGCATTTCATGAATTAGTAATGCAGCCCCCCTTGCCAGTGTGGTGTATGTCAAGTTCACTAAGAACGTAGCAGAAGGAGGACGTTTGGCGGGTTGTACCAATGTACCTTCCTGCCGACCGTTGAACAAGCAGGGCTGTCGTTCCCCTTAAGGGGGCAATATGTCCCCATTCCATACCTGCAACTCAGCTCCCAAAGGGATGCAGTTTCCTACACAGCACAATTCTTCCCCTGTAGAGAAGCTATGGAGAACTCACAAATAGAACTTTTCAAGATCTTACTGTTGTCGGGACAAATGTGGACTGTATAGGTTGTGCTTTTTTTTTTTCTCTCCTTGCTTATGCTGCTGAGTGCAAACGAATCTCCCTCTCTACATTCAATCCCTTTTAGACCTCATTAGTGAATGGTCTTCTAGTGACAGCGCATTTCACTTTTCTTGCCCACAACAGACATCCAGCAGCACTATTTTTCTTTCCCTTGAGTGAGTTTTCTTTTTCCCAGCTGCTGAATTCACCAAGCGCTGTGGTACTTAGGGTCAAAGGTTGATAACGGCCAACAATCCAATTTCACAGCGCCTGCCTCTGACAGACACCGTGTGATCTTGGGTAGGACCCCTCCCGACCCCCCTCTCTGCATATCCTCAAGAACACTCTGAACTTAATCAAACTTTAATTAGCCCTCTGCTTTGGTGATAATTGGCAGTCGAGGCAGGGCCAGAACTTTGCTCCTGCAAGATGTGGTCTCTGAACGTATCCACGGCTAATCATGGAGAGAGAGATGTGGAGCCATTGGCTATAATCTGTTCAAAACCTGATGAGCCCTCTGTGTGAATGTTTGCATGTGTGTAACAGTATGTCAGTCTGTCTTAAATTACATTTAGAGGAGGAAAACGCGTTTACAAATGCACATAAACATTGGTGTTAATGCAAGATTGCTCTGACTTCTCGCAAAGAAGAAAAGAAGGGCTAAATCAATTTTTATTTACCTAACTCCATTCCTTTCTCCTTCCCATTTCCCCCTCATGGATTGAGTGCATGTGATGTTTTACCAAGTGATTAGCAGGCATGCCAACAGACATGCCGAAGTCTTGAATGTTAACCCTAATCCTAACCCTACCCTTATTGTACCCTACACAACTTCCCAAAAATCAGTGCTGTGTAACTTATGGCCAACTGGACAGAACCACCTAGGTGAACATGCCATTATTTTTTCCTGACTTTTGGATTACATAATGAAGCATGACAGGAAGCAGAAAGGTAAAAGAAATATGAGTGGAATGAGTGATGATCACTTGATATGGTCAAAGCCTGTCAGTGTGGTAAGAAGCTTGCACCTAGTGCTTTGAAGCCAAAAGGTCTTAATTTCACATATGATGTCTACCTGGGCTAAACAAAAGGCCAGAAAAAAATAACATTTCAGTGGGCAGCTCCATCATACTTTGTACATTAAGGTTCATGGCTAATCGAATAGAGAGTTTCACAATATAAGACAGCAGCAAAGGAATCGCATGGGAAAAATTGACCTATGTCGGTGATGTGTGCACGATATCGAGCAGTAGTCAGAAATATGATACATGAGTATGTTTTTAGAGCCAAAAAGTAATAAAAAACAATTATGGTCTAAGCCTTTTTGACCTGATGGAGAAAATCCATGCCAACCCAATCTTGTTGTAGGTGCTATGATCTACTGAATCGAATGCCCTGTGAAATGAAATCAATGGAGTTACTCACTCCAGAGCCACATCAATCTGCTGCAATTGTGGTGCATGTGGATTTAGAGGCCTACTGTACCCCCTAAGAAGCCTCAGGTCAATAGCATTAATGTGAAAAGTTTGAGGATAGCAACAGGGCACACTCCCCCCTCAGGCTACAGTACATTTCAAGTCGACGTTTGGTGTTTAACATTGGCAGTGGTGGGCGGCGGAGTGCAGTAGCTGCCTTTGAGAGAAAAGCAGCTCAACAAAATTATTCCAGGATGACAACACTTTATTCAGGTTTTTCCTGAAGGTTGAAGTCTGTGTTGAAAAAGTGATTGTTCCCTAAGACAGAGATAGAAATAAGAGAACACAAATGTCGCTGTGGCAGAAATCACAACAAAAAGCAATCAATATCTTTGAGATAAGCTGGCTGAAATTCATTTTGCAGAATGGATCCCATTCTATTTTGTTGTGTTTATTTACCCCCCCACCCCCCGGGCTGTGTCTTGTTGCTGTTCATAAAAGACCAACAGAGTGGCATGTCATGGCAATGATCTAGGTGATCAGCTCATATCAATTTCAGACAGATAGCTTAGCAGTTGTGTAAATGACGGGCGGGTAGAGTATTCAGAACCTGCCAGATAAAGTTTTGAGCATATCATATCATTGTTTTAAAGCTCTGAATTTAGACATCCACAAGTCAGAGCTGTGAAGCAGCTCATCCCGTTCGTCTGTGGGGCTAACACTAACGTAAACTTCACTAGCTTCATTGCAGAGCTGTCAACAGTAGCATAAGATGTCAGCAATTCCACAGAAACATTGTCAGACATGACCTACCAGCAGTTTCACATAATTACCATTTTGTGTAGCTGTTATCAATAAGTATAATGTCACTCTTTAATATCACATTTGAATATAACTTAGGAAATATACCACTGCTGTAATAGCTGAATAAATGTAAGCTAAACTGGTCAGTTTTTCTAAAGAAAAAGAAAAGACTTCTCCACTCTATAGCTGACTAGTGAAGTGTTCCTCTAAGTTCTTGCATCAGTCTTGCCTTCAGTGTTACATCTGACTTCTCATTCAGGATTATTGCTGAATTTTATCTGAACATGTTCGAGTCCATTCAGCTCCGACTCTGATAATGCTTCGCTAATGTTAAGAAGTTTTAAAGGCTCAAACTCTCCCTGTGCCTTTGGCTTATCCTCTTTCTCTTAGATTTATCCTTTCTTCAGTTGTCACATGAGGACGAAAAAAGAAAAAGAAGAAAAAAAACCCCCACACAATTCCATTTTGTCCGCAGCGAGTGTCGGTAACTGAGCTGTCTTGCTTGTTACTTTGTAGCGATGAAAATATGTATCAAGCACAGTGAATTTGATTAATTAAACTAAATGTCATGCATTAAACCCTCTCTTTGATGATGAGGCTTTGAAGATTTTCAAGCTTGTATTCCATTTCTTGTGACATGCTCCATCAATGTGACCATGGCAAAAGGTCTTGCTCAATGACATATCCACAAGGTGAATGGGACAAAGAGAAACCAGGTGGAAGGACTCTGGAGAGTGTGTATCTTAACTGAATTCCTGCTGATGCCGCCCTTGTAAGCAAAGCACTCAGACCACGAGGACAAACAATGGATATTTAGCTGTAGACATGTGTAGCACTTTGAATGGCTCTCATTGATTATAAGTCTTGATGTTGACAGACTATGTGTGTATGGGCACTGGTATGTCTGCTCTTGTATGTATTTTGTGTGTGTGCTTAACCAAACTGCATAAGGTCCAATACTCCAGGGATCCGTCTATACACTGATTGTGATAGGATTTTGAAGTTCCCTTGTAGAGCACAACAAAGTTACCTCCCAAGGACGTAGCAGTAGCATTCAAGAATACCAGTTTGACACAGACTGGGCAGACTTGTCTCCCTGCTGAGCTGTTAAAAAACAAACGGGAATAAAGGGACCACCAACACCAGCTAGACTACCAATATCAGCAAGGGTCAATAGCAGCTATTGACTCGTCAATAGCTGGTCAATAGCTGGTATTGACCCTTCCTGTTTTTATTTAATGTGGTTCCCATTCCTATGGCTTTATGTGCTGGATACTCATTGCTATGCTAGCTGTGCTGCAGCATGCTGTCATACTGCTGATGCCAAGTGTTTCCGCATTGATTACACCTCTGGGAT